>NC_064848.1:191796564-191961564 GCF_024139225.1 Suncus etruscus | reverse complement strand
TATTCTTATCCCAACAGAAGAATCCTTGATTTGAAGGAGAGAAAATGGAGTGGAGATATTAGGACAGGAAGTATGAGCTTTAAACACTCACCAAAAAAAAAAGAAAAAAAAAAAAAACAAGAACCAAAATAAAAACATTTTCACATGTCAAGTAAACATTTAATAGAACTCAATGGAGACTGGTAAGTTTATTACAGCTGTTTTTAATAATTTCTCAGCGGTCACTTTTTCCCAAGTACTCACTATTAGCAATAAGCAGCAAGTAGCAATGGCATTAACTGTTTTTTAAAGAGATTATTGGGTATATTAATTTAATGTGTTGCTTTTGAACCATTTTATAGAGTCTCCAAAGAAATGATAAGAGCAGTATTATGATTCTAAGCTGCTGTAGAAGAGAATACTACTATCTTTTGAAATTAAGATTATTCTCTAGACTCATCATCTGTATCCTATTTTGCTAGAGCACAATTTTGTGTAAGTTCTGTCTTGGACCCTCTAAGGCAAAGGGGTGTAATAACTATAGTGCAGGTTCTGTGATACCTCTAAACTTCTCTGTGACATAGCCTTTACTTTATTAGGCCTTTATAATTGTATGCAAGTTTTATGAAATTTGTACCCCAACCTGCTTTTTAAATTTCTCTTGGCTTTTATTACTTAGTAAAGCATTGCAAGATTCCATTATACATGTTTATTATAGAAAATATTGAAAAGCAAGTAGAGAAATCCTCCACAGCCCACTGTTAAGGGTGTATTTCTACTCAGGCTTATTATATTAGAATTTTTTTGTTTATGTCCTTATTACACATGACCATTATCCCAGATAATGAAATATTCTTTTAAAACTGATCACAAGGGGCTGAGAAGGTGGTTTAAAGGGTTGGAGCTTTGCACACAAGAGGATTTGACTTCCGGCCCCAAGACATAAACATTTTAAAGTCTCCAATAAATACTGTGCCACGATGTCTTCAGCTACTACTATCCACTATTGTAGTTTTTGTTTTTTTATTTTTTGCCAAGTTCTGTGTTTGATGGGGCCAAAAAGATAGTACAGCAGGTAGAGCACTTGCTTTGCACATGACTGACCTGGGTTTGATCCCTGGCACTTCAGAAGTTCTGAACCTCACTAGGAGTGATCCCTGAGTGCGGAGCATAGTAAGCCCTAAGCACCTCTCAGTTGGTCCCCAAACAAACAGAATTTGTGTTATGAAATTGTTTGCTCTGAATCTGAGATCCATCCCACACTGACCATCAAGAATACGAACAGCATTGCAGTAGCACATGGGAGTTTACCAGCATGCTGAAGTCCCTCCTTAGGGAATGACCCCTTACTGAGCTCTCAGCCTCCTTTAATAGGGTTACAGAGGCTTCAAACCATCACAGTTAACTTTTAAGTTGATAGGCTGTTGTCTAGGTTGTTTCCTTTTATGGCTAGATATCTAGAGTGGTATATTGTGCCTTTATGGAGCCTCAGGGTCTGCATCAGAGGAGTAGTAGAGGAGGGGCTTGGACACCCACTGGGCACCCATGACCTTATCTGCCTGCCCCGGTGTTGCTAGTTTTATCTGTTTTGGTACATGCCCTTAAAGTTCCTTAAACTGGCTGTTCTGGCCTAGTCTTTGTTCCTTAAAACTTGAGCCTGTCATGGCTATACTTAGGTTCATAACAAATCTAGGTTACAGTTAATTCTAAGTCAAACTTTAGATCCTAACAAAGTATTACATGCTTATTTTATTTATTTATTTATTCATTTATTTAGGTCACACCCTGTGACATCCAGGGGTTACTCCTGGCTCTATGCTCAGAAATCGATCCTGCAGGCTCGGGGGACCACATGGGTGCCGGAAATCAAAATGAGGTCCGTTCAGTGTTGGCTGCATGCAAGACAAAATGCCTTACTGCTGTGCTGTCACTCCAGCCCTCCTTATTTGAGTTTATTTTATTTATTTTTTGTTTATTTGCTTCCACTTGCTTGGTCAGTCGTATTTTATTTTTTCTTTTTTGTGGGGGGGATTGGGTCACACCTGGCAGCACTCAGTGGTTACTCTTGGCTCTATGCTCAGAAATCACTCCTGGTAGGCTCAGGGGACCATATGGGATGTCGGGATTCGAACCACTGACCTTCTGCATACAAGGCAAATGCCCTACCTCCATGCTATCTCTCTGGACCCAGTAGTATTTCATTTTTTAATTGGGCCAGTGAGTTGGACCACACCTGACTCTGTCATCAAGGGTCACTTCGTATGGTGCTGACAATGTGCACTAGGGTCAGCTTCATGCAAGGCAAATGCTCTACACTTGGTACTGTCTCTCTACCCTCTATTTATTTTCTCTGATATATATTCATTTACTTTTTTTTTTTACTTGTTTGTTTTAAGGCCATGCCCAGTGGTGCTTAGGGTAGTTTACTCCTGGCTCTAGGTTCAGGTACTGGTTCTGGGTTCCTTGTAGTCTTGGGATTATATGGGGTGCTGGGGATTAGATATGGGTCGACTGTGTGCAAGGCAAGTGCACCCTACCTGCTTTATTATACAGCATCATGTTCATGTTCATTTTCTTTTTTTGGGGGGGTGGGGGGGTCACACCCAGCAGTGCTTAGGGGTTACTCCTGGCTCTACGCTCGGAAATCGCTTCTGGCAGGCTCAGGGGACCATATGGGATGCTAGGATTAGAACCACTGTCATTCTGCATGCAAAGCAAACGCCCTACCTCCATGCTATCTCTCTGGCCCCCATGTTCATTTTCTTTTCTTTTCTTTCTTTTTTTTTTTTTGTGTCACACCCGTTTGATGCTCAGGGGTTACTCCTGGCTAAGCGCTCAGAAATTGCCCCTGGCTTGGGGGTACCATATGGGACGCCAGGGGATCGAACCTAGGTCCTTCCTTGGCTAGCACTTGCAAGGTTACCTTACCTCTAGTGCCACCTCACCGACCCCCCATGTTCATTTTTTTTGTGTGTGGTTTTTGGGTCACATCTGGCAGTGCTCAGGGGTTACTCCTGGCTCCATGCTCAGAATTTGCTCCTGGCAGGTACTGGGGACCATATGGGATGCCGGGATTCGAATTGATGACCTTCTGCATGAAAGGCAAACGTCTTACCTCCATGCTATCTCTTCGGCCCCCCATGTTCATTTTCTTACACTAATCATTGTTTATATACTTGGTTTGACTTCAGCTTCAGTTATTTTAGACAAGTATACCAAGGCTGTCCTTTTTTTTTTTTCTTTGTTATTTGTTTTTTTTAGGGTCACACCTGGCAGCACTCAGGGGTTATTCCTGGCTCTGTGCTCAGAAATTGCTCCTCGCAGGCTTGGGGGACCATATGGAATGCTGGGATTCAAACCACGTTCTTCTGCATGCAAGGCAAATTCCCTACCTCCATGCTATCTCTCCGGCCCCATCTGCTGTCTTTTTTTTTTTTACAAGAAGACAGTACCACTTAGAATCTTTTGAAAATGAATGTGTTATACCAGGTTCCCCATACTTCTCCAGCTGGTATCTGAAGGTTCTTACATTCAAGTAGAATGGCTCTTTGCCAGCACAAATTGACACTTCAACCCACAATGGTGTGTTTTGTTTCTTTGTTGGTAATAGAGCCAAGATTTCAGACAGCTTTCTCTATGAAGGTTTTATAATTTAGTCACAAAATTATATTTTGTATTTCTAAAATATAGTCAAGCGTTCTTTTGAAATAAGTTTTGTTTTCATGTTTGTAATACATAGATTACTGTTTGCTAGTTAGCTACCATAATGTGTTTGCTTAGAAATTGCCACTAACTGGTTATTAAACATCTATTATCGCTCATGCAGAATTAACTTCCACTTAAAACATTCCAGTTAAACAAAACTTCATTGTAAACCCTTTAATTGGTTCCTTGTCTCTGCACATAAAGCAGTTTCATTCAGAAGTATGAGTCACTAGCACATTTCTGTTTTTTTTTTTTTTTTTTTGGTTTTGGGGCCACACCCAGTGATACTCAGGGGTTACTCCTGGCTGTCTGCTCAGAAATAGCTGCTGGCAGGCACGGGGGACCATATGGGACACCGGGATTTGAACCAACCACCTTTGGTCCTGGATCGGCTGCTTGCAAGGCAAACGCCGCTGTGCTATCTCTCCGGGCCCTACTAGCACATTTCTAAGTGAATCGTTCAGCTCATGATGTGTAGGATACACAGATAGAAAATTGAAATATTTTAGGTGAGTCCACCATAATTCAGGGTGACTGGGAGATGTCTCTTTGAAAATTTCACATTTAGTTTCTGGCTTGGGGCTATACATAGTGGTATTCAGGGGTTCATTCTCTATGTATTTCTATGTTCAAGGGACTGTGTAATGCCTGTGATTGAGCCTGGGGCTCCCACATGCAACGCCCTCAAGCCTTGTAAGCAGGACTTTCCTGGACTCTATATGTTACTTTTTTTATTTGTTTTTGGGCCACACTCAGTGGTATTCAGGGCTTACTTCTGGCTTTGTGCTCAAGGGTCACTCCTAGCAGGGCTTGGGTACCATATAACCTGGTTTGGCTGCATGCAAAACAAGTACCCTATTCAGTGTATTATTGCACTGTATTATATTTATTTATTTATTGGTTTTGGGGCACACTGGCAGTGCTCAGGGTTACCTCAGGTTTTTTGCTCAGAAATCATTCCTGGCAGTCCTCGAGGAACCATATCAGATACTGGAGATTGAACCCAAGTCAGCTGCATGCAAGGCAAACACCCTACCTGCTGTACTGTCCCCTGTCATTTTATTATTGGGGGGGGGGACATACTAGGCAGCGCTCAGAGGTTACTCCAGTTCTATGCTCAGAAATTGCTCCTGGCAGGAGTTTGTCTTGGATAGGCAGCTTGCAAGGCAAATGCCCTACTGCTGTGCTCTCTCTCTCTGGCCCCATGTCATTTTTTAATTTAATTACTATTATTTTGAACCTTTCTGGTCTCTAGAATTCTGAATTTCTTGTAATTTATTGGTGTTTTTGTGAATTTTATTCTGAGGTGATTTTCTGTACTTTTTGCACCACACCCAAAAGTGCTCATGACTTCCTCCAGACCCAGCTCTTTTGTTCTTTTTTTTTTTTTTTTTTTTGTGGTGTTTGGGTCACACCCGGCAGTGCTCAGGGGTTATTCCTGGCTCCAGGCTCAGAAATTGCTCCTGGCAGGCACAGGGGACCATATGGGACTCCGGGATTTGAACCGATGACCTCCTGCATGAAAGACAAACGCCTTACCTCCATGCTATCTCTCCGGGCCCCGACCTGCTCTTTTGGAGGTTTGTGGGAAGCTTATGAATGCCAAGGGTTGGTTGTTTGCAAGGCAACTAACTGTCTTACCCCCTATGCTATCATTCTGGCTCCTACCTGAGGTAATTTTTCATAGAATGTTAATAACAAAAACCTCTGAACCTGTCTCACAAATGCAACAGTAGAAAGTGATGTGTATTTCTTAAGAGCCTGTAGTTAGACTCTTGGCTTCTACTTTTTTTTCGTTCGTTTGTTTTTGGTTTTTGGTTTTATGGCCACAGCCGGTGATGCTCAGGGGTTACAACTGGCTATGCACTCAGAAATCGCTCCTGGCTTCGGGGACCATATGGAATACTGGGGATCTAACTGAGGTTTGTCATGTGAAAGACAAACGCCCTACCACTGCCCTATCACTCTGGCCCCTGGCTCCTAGTTTGTTTGTTTGTTTTTTTCTTCAAAAAATATTCAAGATGGGCCTGGAGAGATAGCACAACGGCATTTGCCTTGCAAGCAGCCGATCCAGGACCAAAGGTGGTTGGTTCGAATCCTGGTGTCCCGTATGGTCCCCCGTGCCTGCCAAGAGCTATTTCTGAGCAGACAGCCAGCAGTAACCCCTTGAGCACTGCCAGGTGTGGCCCAAAAACAAAACAAAACAAAAAAAAATCAAGATTAGGAATAACTTTCCTAGAATATTATCTTTTGTTTTGTTTAGAAAAATAATTGAGGGGGCCGGAAAGATAGCACAGCAGCGTTTGCCTTGCAAGCAGCCGACCCAGGACCTAAGGTGGTTGGTTCGAATCCCGGCATCCCATATGGTCCCCCGTGCCTGCCAGGAGCTATTTCTGAGCAGATAGCCAGGAGTAACCCCTGAGTACCACCGGGTGTGGCCCAAAAACAAAAAAGAAAAATAATTGAGGGCCAGAGTGATAGTACGGGGGGTGGGGGGGACGTGCTTGCTTTGCACACAGCCCACCTGGGTTTGATTCCTTGACCTTCCATATGATTTTCTGCGCTCTTTCAGGAGTAAGTAACCCCTGAGCACTGCTGAGTGTGGGCCCAAAAAAAGAAAGAATTTGATATTTTAGGGGGATGGAGTGATGATAATGATGGAGTGAGTAGTATGTTTGTACACTGCTGACCCAGGTTTTATCCCTGACATCTCATATGGTTCCCCCCACCCCCAGTGCACCAGGAATGATTCCTGAGTGTAAAAACAGAGGTAAACCAGAAGAAGTAAACTAGAAGTAACACTGGTGGGTAAACGTTAGGAGAAAAACTGAAAAAAAAAAAGAGATTTTAAAAATACTTCATATTTGGGGCCGGAGAGATAGCATGGAAGTAAGGTGTTTGCCTTGCATGCAGAAGGTTGGTGGTTCGAATCCCGGCATCCCATATGGTCTCCCGAGCCTGCCAGGAGCGATTTCTGAGCATAGAGAGCCAGGAGTAATCCCTGAGCACTGCTGGATGTGACCCAAAAACAACAACAACAAAAAAAACCTTCATATTAGCAAAACAAAACAAAAAAACAACAGGGGCCTGAGAGATAGCATGGAGGTACAACATTTGCCTTGCATGCAGAAGGACGATGGTTCCAATCCCGGCATCTCATATGGTCCCCCAAGCCTGTCAGTAGCGATTTCTGTACATAGAGCCAGGAATAACCCCTGAGTGCTGCTGGATGTGACACAAAAACAAAAACAGACAAACAAATAAAAATACTTCATACCAAACCAGAGAGATAACATGGAGGTAGATTGTTTGCCTTGCATGCAGAAGAATGGTGGTTCGAATCCCAACATCCCAAATGGTTTCCCAAGCCTGCCAAGATTAACCCATGAACGCTGCCGGGTGTGACCCAAAAAACCCTTCATATCAAAGGTTTTATGGGATTTTTTTTAATTATAAGGAGATTAAAATTTAACACTACTTTTATATGTTTAATTTTCTGATTATTATAGTTTTGTAAGCATTAAAATTGACAGGGGAAAAATATTGACAAAGGGACAACTTATGAGGTTTTTAGTTGTTTATGTTGGAACTCTTGGGAGGTTTTAAACATATTTTTACACAAGTCAATTAGTGAAGCTTTCCCATAGCTATAGATGAAAATAGTAATTTTGGATTAACATGTTTTTGTGGCTAAGATTATAGTAAAAGAGATTGTAATGGAAAAAATGAATCATAAACTGGAAAGTACAGCATTTCCCAGTAGAGTCACTATTCTATAAAATATATTTAAATCTTAACAGATGATTCCAATTGCTGTCCTACAGTCTTACATTGTATAGTATATCTAGCTATGTAATATCTAGATATATAATACTTACATATCTAACACATGTAATACTTCTTGCAGCAGGGTATTTTGGGTCACATCAGTAGCACTTGGGTTCAATCCCTGACCCTGCAAATAAAACTAAAACAATAAGGCTTGAGAAATGATTTAGAACTCTGAAGCATCATTTACTGAGTGTGACTCTCCAGAAAAGTGAAAGCAAGAAACTTTAGTGGCAAACAAGAGGTGTCACACAGCATCCAGTTCAAGTCACTACTTTGATAAAGCGGATAGAGCACCTTGCAACTTGGATAGGGGCCTTTGCAAAGTTACTTCAAAGTACTGCCAGTTGTGGGGCTGGAGCGGTGGCACAAGCCGTAGGGTGTTTGCCTTGCATGTGCTAACCTAGGACAGACCGAGGTTTAATCCCCTGGCATTCCATATGGTCCCCCAAGCCAGGAGCGATTTCTGAGCTCATAGCCAGGAGTAACCCCTGACCGTCACCGGGTGTGGCCCAAAAAGCAAAAACAACAATAACAACAACAAAGTATTGTCAGTTGATAAACCTATCAACCATGCAAGTTGGGCAGATTATGATTATGGCCTATGGACAATGAACGTGAATTTTAGAGATCCTCTGAATAGTGGTCCAGATAATTTATTCTTATCTGGGTTGTGCGTGGCTTTTGCCTGTTTTAATTTTCCAATACAGAGGTTTTCAAACTTTTTTGGTCCAGTGACCCATTTTCAGAAAGAAAATTACTCATCAGCTTCTTTAAGTGAAGCTATACCTGAGGCTAGAACTTCCTTAAATCATTCCAATCCCTCTCGAGGCCAGTTTCACCCTCTTAGGGAAACACTTTTCTAGCACGTGGCCCCACACTTCATAATAACCACAAAAGAGTAGGGGCCAGAGAGGTGGCGCTAGAGGTAAGGCATTTGCCTTGCAAGTGCTAGCCTAGGACAGACCATGGTTCGATGCCCGGCATCCCATATGGTCCCCCAAGCCAGGGGCAGTTTCTGAGCGCATAGCCAGGAGTAACCTCTGAGTGTCAAACTGGTGTGTCGCCCCCCAAAAAAAGTAGGTTACATTTTTTAAATCTTGCTCTTTTTTTTTTTTTTTTTTTAGTTTTTGGGTCACACCCAGTGGTGCACAGGGGTTACTCCTGGCTGTCTGCTCAGAAATACCTCCTGGCAGGCACGGGGGACCATATGGGACACCCGGGATTCGAACCAACCACCTTTGGTCCTGGATCGGCTGCTTGCAAGGCAAACGCCGCTGTGCTATCTCTCCAGGCCCATCTTGCTCTTTTTTTTTTCCTGGATTCTTGTTTTTTTTTTTTTTTTTTGTTCATTTGTTTTTGTTTTTGTTTTGGCCACACCTGGCAGTGTTCAGGGGTTACTGTTGGCTCTGTGCTGAGAAATAATTTCTGGCAATTTCAGGGAACCATTTGGGATGCAGGAATCAAATACAGATTGGCTGATGCCAGGCAAATGCCCTTCCACTGTGCTATTGTTCTGGCTCTAATCATAATTTCGGTTTTGGCCATATCAAAAACCAATGGTACTCAAGAGCTATTCTTTTTTTTGTTGTTTGTTTGGTTTTTGGTTTTGTTTTTTTTGGGGGGCGCACACCTGGTGATGATCAGGGGTTACTCCTGGCTATGTGCTTAGAAATCGCTTATGGGCATAAAGTTCCCCCTTTTTCTACTTGGGCCCCTTCAAGAGTCAGCATTCTGGCTCCTGGTCTTCTGAACTTTAAAGACTGCAGAACCAGGGGGCCAGAGCAATAGTACAGTGGGTAGAGTGTTTACCTTACACACCATCTCGGTGTACCAACTTGGGTTTGACCCTCAGCATCCTGTATGATCCCCAGTGTCCTCCAGGAATGATTTCTGACATAGGAATCCAGGTATGGCCCAAAAACAAAACAAAACAAGGCTGCAGAACCATCTGAATTGAAGGTTAACTGGGCTCTCAGTTTGCATAACAGGTTGGATCTATTGAGAGGCACAGGGCAGTCAAGGTGCTGCTAAAGAAATTCACATTGGACAGTGTGCCCCTGCCAGAACACATTGTCTAGGGCTGAGGAAAGATCAACAGGGCTGATGTTTCATCTCTCCACAATGCAGGTTTGTTTATCTTTGAGAGAATTACTAAAGAATGTTACTCTTGGGGCTGGAGAGATAACATGGAGGTAAGGCGTTTGCTTTGCATGCAGAAGGTCGTTTGAATCCCGGCATCCCATATGGTCCCCTGAGCCTGCCAGGAGCGATTTCTGAGCATAGAGCCAGGAGTAACCCCTGAGTGCTGCTCTTTGTCAGTCAGTAGATCCACAGGTTGGCTCCTCCATCTGTCTTAGTCCTCATAATCTTCCAGAGTGACAATTCAATGTGATTCTCCTTCCAGAGGCCTGTTTCTCCCTGGTTGGCCGTATATCTTCCCACCACTACTCACACATAGTCTGCCCCTGCTGGACAAGTGTCTCCAGGCAGCCTTCCACATTGGGGGCATTTTTTCCCCAATGTCCCTCCAAACACACTGGTTCCATCCCAGTTGCTTTCTAGGACCAGATCTTCCTTGGGAGATTGAAATAGATGAGCTTTCCAGTATAGGTCTGGACACATTATTAAGTAAATCCTAAATTTTTCATTGACTTTTTTTCTGGGTACCTCCAAAGCTCTGTGACTCTTGATGCTAAACCAAGCCAGGTGATGTAAGTGCTCTGAGGGTGTAGAGCAGAGGTCTTCAAACTTTTTAAAGTGGGGGCCAGATTACGGTCCCTTAGAGAGCTGGAGGGCCGGACTATATGAGCTACTAATTCCTACTCACACTGCACATATCTTATATAAATAAAATGAAAACCATTTATAAATAAACAGATCACGCACCAGTATTTCTTTTTTTTTTTTTTGGTTTTTGTGTCACACCCGTTTGATGCTCAGGGGTTACTCCTGGCTATGTGCTCAGAAGTTGCTCCTGGCTCGGGGGACCATATGGGACACCGGGGGATCGAACTGAGGTCCGTCCAAGGCTAGCGCAGGCAAGGCAGGCACCTTACCTTTAGCGCCACCGCCCGGCCCCATGCACACGCACCAGTATTTCAATGGGAACTGTGGGCCTGCTTTTGGCTAAAGAGATGGTCAATGTCCGGTTCCATATTTGTCACTGCCAGCCGTAACAAGTGATGCAAGTGGGCATCAGTTAATCTTGATCTGGTTGGAGATTTTAGATGTTTCATTCTTGAAAAAGTCTGTTCACAGTCATAAGTGCTACCAAAGATGGTTACCATTTTGAGTGCATGGTTCCTGATATTTGGATATACACTGAGTGTATATGCTGGCAGGTATCTTGGCAACCAAACAGCATCACTGCCGGCGGGCCGCATGTGGCCCGAGGGCTGTAGTTTGAAGACCCCTGGTGTAGAGTCTTCCACTCAGGACTCAGTGCATACAAAGCATGAATGCTGACCACCTCCCTTATCTTTGTTATATAAGGAACATACATATCTGTTTCTAAAAAAAGATCTAGTGCTATTTGTTGATAATTAAAATGGAATGGGTGAATTTGGGGGGAATATATGGGGAAAAGAAAATCATTCTTCTGGGAACATGACAACATATTCTGATTACTGAGATTCATATAGAGTTTTTTTTTTTTTTGGTTTTTGGGCCACACCCGGCAGCGCTCAGGGGTTATTCCTGGCTGTCTGCTCAGAAATAGCTCCTGGCAGGCACGGGGGACCATATGGGACACCGGGATTCGAACCAACCACCTTTGGTCCTGGATTGGCTGCTTGCAAGGCAAACGCCGCTGTGCTATCTCTCCGGGCCCCATATAGAGTTTTTTTCAGTAATAAAATAGGAAGAGCCGTTTTGTGCTTTGTAATTTAATTTCATTGTGATCCAAGTACATAATTTTTATCAGGACTTCTTAAGCTCTCTCTATTATTTTTTGCTTCCCAAGCAGAGGAAGTTCTGAATGTCACATTAGTAATGAAAAACTACCTACATGACTAGTGCTGGGTCCAACCCAGCCATTCTTTTTTTTTTTTTTTTTTTTTTTTTGGTTTTTGGGCCACACCCGGCAGCGCTCAGGGGTTATTCCTGGCTGTCTGCTCAGAAATAGCTCCTGGCAGGCACGGGGGACCATATGGGACACCGGGATTCGAACCAACCACCTTTGGTCCTGGATTGGCTGCTTGCAAGGCAAACGCCGCTGTGCTATCTCTCCGGGCCCCATATAGAGTTTTTTTCAGTAATAAAATAGGAAGAGCCGTTTTGTGCTTTGTAATTTAATTTCATTGTGATCCAAGTACATAATTTTTATCAGGACTTCTTAAGCTCTCTCTATTATTTTTTGCTTCCCAAGCAGAGGAAGTTCTGAATGTCACATTAG
Source organism: Suncus etruscus (assembly GCF_024139225.1). Classification (NCBI taxonomy): domain Eukaryota; kingdom Metazoa; phylum Chordata; class Mammalia; order Eulipotyphla; family Soricidae; genus Suncus; species Suncus etruscus. The sequence goes on along the minus strand of NC_064848.1, from coordinate 191,949,656 downwards.
TAATGAAAAACTACCTACATGACTAGTGCTGGGTCCAACCCAGCCATTCTTTTTTTTTTTTTTTTTTTTTTTTTTGGTTTTTGGGCCACCCGGCGGTGCTCAGGGCTTACTCCTGGCTGTCTGCTCAGAAATAGCTCCTGGCAGGCACGGGGGACCATATGGGACACCGGGATTCGAACCAACCACCTTTGGTCCTGGATCGGCTGCTTGCAAGGCAAACACCGCTGTGCTATCTCTCCGGGCCCAACAACCCAGCCATTCTTGATCAACCTGTGAGGCCCATGGATACAATAAATCGTTGTTGGCTTTTGTTTTAAAAAGTCATGCTTCTGGGGGCCGGAGAGATAGCATGGAGGTAAGGCGTTTACCTTTCATGCAGAAGGTCATCGGTTTGAATCCTGGCGTCCCTTATGGTCCCCTGTGCCTGCCAGGTGCAATTTCTGAGCACGGAGCCAGGAAAAAACCCTGAGCACTGCCGGGAGTGACCCAAAAACCACAAAAACAAAAAGTCATGTTTTCGGGGCCGGTGAGGTGGCGCTAGAGGTAAGGTGTTTGCCTTGCAAGCGCTAGCCAAGGAAAGACCGTGGTTCGATCCCCTGGCGTCCCATATGGTCCCCCAAGCCAGGAAGCCAGGATTGACTCCTGAGCGTCACCGGGTGTGGCCCGAAAACCAAAAAAAAAAAAAAAGTCATGTTTTCATCTGAGAGAGATTGCAGTGGTGAGGTTTGAGTTTTGCTTACCTGAGTAGATCCCGAATACTGCATATGGTTCTGAGCACAACCAGGTGTGTTCTTGCGCTTCTCTCTCTCTGTCTCTCTTTCTCTCTCTCACCTCTCACCTCTCTTTCCTCTCTCACTCTCTCTCGCTCTCGCTCTTTTCTCTTTATTTTTTTTTAGACCACACCTGGTGATGCTCAGTGGTTATATTCTTGGCTCAGTACTCAAGGATCACTTATGGCAGGCTTAGAGGACCATATGGGATATTGGAAATCAAACTAGGGTTGGCCCTATGCAAGGTAAATGCCTTATCTGCTATACTAGTGCTATACTCCCACTCCCACCCATCCCCTTTTTTTGAGTGGTGGGTTGGGTGTCACACACCTGGTCACACCCAGCAGCGCTCAGGGGTTAGTCCTGGCTTTGCTCAGAATCTGCTCCTGGCTGGCTTGGGGGACCATATGGGATGCCAGGATTCGAACCACGGTAGGTCCTGGTTTGTCTGCATGCAAGGCAAACGCCCTATAGCTGTGCTCTCTCTCCTGCCCCAGCCCTACCCCCCTTTTTTAAAAAACTAGGATTGGAACCTAGGGCCTCACATATAAAGCCTGTACTCCATTGGGCTGTGTTCCTGGTCCTCATATTTTTATTTTATTTTTTTTGTTTGTTTAGGCTGTACCCAGAAGTACTCAGCGATCACACCTGGAGGGCTGGGGGTGATAGGTGCTGAGGATTGTACCTGGATCAGCCACATACGGGACAAGGACCCTGCCTGCTCTGTTATCTTCTATCCCTATCCCTCATCCTTTTATCTGTTATTTTAGTGACGTAAAATAGTTTTATTTAGGAAATTTTATCTAGAGAACTAGGATGGAAGAGAGTCTTAGGGAGCACATGCTATTAGAGGAATGGTGCCAGTTCTTTCTTCCCTCCTAACCCCTCATTCGTAATTCATCCGTAACTCTTGTCATTATAAATTAGTTTGGGAGGAAGGTCCCTTTTGAGGGAAAAGGTCTCCCAAGTTGTGCTGAGGGACTCCAACACTACTTTCCTACAAGGTGCTACTCAGACTCAACAGTTCTTTGGGGCATCAGGGTCTCCCGAGTTGGTGCTTGGAGCTCTGGGTAGGGACTCTATGCACACCAGTTCTTTGAGCCCTACTAGAAGTGAGTCTTCTTTTTTTGTTGTTTTTTGTTTTTGGGTCACACCCGGCAATGCTCAGGGGCTACTCCTGGCTCTATGCTCAGAAATCACCCCTGGCAGGCTGGGGGGACCATATGGGATGCCGGGATTTGAACCACCATCCTTCTGCATGCAAGGCAAATGCCCTACCTCCATGCTATCTCTCCAGCTCCTCTGTGTAACTTTTCTTTTATTATTATTATTTTTTTATTTTTAATTATGAGAACAAAGTTGCAAAGAAAGAGGACAAGGTAAAGTTATCTGTGTAACTTTTTTGGTTTTTGGGTCACACCCGGCGGTGCTCAGGGGTTACTCCTGGCTGTCTGCTCAGAAATAGCTCCTGGCAGGCACCGGGGACCATATGGGACACCGGGATTCGAACCAACCACCTTTGGTCCTTGATTGGCTGCTTGCAAGGCAAACACTGCTGTGCTATCTCTCCGGGCCCCTATCTGTGTAACTTTTTAAGTGATTGTTTTGGTACCATATTATATACATAAAATATTGCAGTTTGTAATTGGCACATTGCATGAATTCTAGTGAAGTATATGTAACCTTACCTTTCGTAACTTTTTTGAGAGGGGAATCACCCAGTGATGCTCAGGGATTACTCCTAACTCTGCACACAGGAATCTCTCCTGGAAGTGCTTGGGATGTTAGCAATTGAACCCTGGTTGGCTGTGTGCAAGGCAAGTGTCTTATCCATTTATTGTTTTATTTTGTTTCTTGTTTGTTTGTTTTGGGGTCATGCTAGTGGTGCTTAGGGGTTATTTCTGGCTCTGTGCTGAGAAATTACTCCTGGCAGGCTCAGGGGACCATATTGGATGTAGGGGTTAGAACTTGGGTTGGCTGCATGCAAGGCAACGCCCTATCTGCTATCACATCTTATCCATTGTACTCCCTCGCCAGCCCCCTCCATAACTCTCCTTTGTGAGGTAAATATTATCTCATACATTGAGAATCACAGTTGTTATAGTTATAACAAATGTTATAATTTGTTCCGTTCATGGGTCATATCCACTGGTCTTCAGAACTGTGCAGGGGAGTCCGTGCTGTGTGGCTGTATCCTACCTGGGCCCATAGCGTGTAAAGTAATGCATAGTACCCCAGAGCTCTGTGCTTTCATCCTGCCCTGTGGTAGAATTTTTACTTCAATCTTCAAACATAATTTAGAAAGTTCAGGGAGTTGAAAAACCTACTGTGGATCACTTCTCGGCCTTTTGGCTAAGATCAAGATTTTTTCAAGGCTTTTTAGCTAAGATCAGCTTAATATCTGATACATCCTCTATATAAGGACAATAAAAAGAAGAAAAATCTACTGCATTTACCTATATTTTTACTCTTTCCTCCTGATATACTCAGTAATAAATTCTTTTTTCCCTTCACCTTCATTCATATTTATTTCACTATTAAAAACATATAAGAAATTGATAGAGAATTCTTATTTACTAAGTCTTTTTTTTTTTTTTTTTTACTAAGTCTTTTTTTAAAGTCTTTGGGAAACATACATTCTTACTATTCATAATTTCTGGTGAAAAGTCTTGTCAAATTGTTTTTCCTCTGTAAAATATTTTTTCATTAGTACTTTTCAAGATTTGTGGGTGGAAGAGAGAGGCAGGTTTTGGCCACATCCAGTGGAAGTTCAGTGACTATTTCTGACCTCTTGTACTTAGGAGCAACCTACTTGGTGTTCAAGGGACTGCTGATGGTGCTGGAAGTTCAAACCAGGGTTATGGTTGTTGCGGCCACATGCAAGGACCTCCTATACTGTCTCTAGAACCCCTACATTCTTGATTATTTTTTCCACCGTGTTTATCTTGACATTTCTTTAGCGGTGGGAGTGCACATCCAGCCATGCTCAGGGCTTTCTTTTGGTCTGTGCTCAAAGATTGGACCATAGTGGTTGAATGCCTTGGATTTTTTTTTTTAAGGAAAGGCAGATGGGTAGGTTGAATCAGATCAGGCTATACAAAGGGGTCATCTCTGGTGGTGCTCAGAGATTGATACTGGGGTCATCTGCAAGCAAGAGTCCTACAGATCTGGGGCTGGAGTGATACACAAGCAAGTAGGGCATTTGTCTTGCATGCGGCCAACCTGGTTTCGATCCCTGGCATCCCATATGGTTTCCTAAGCACCACAAGAAGTAAATTTCTTTTCTTTTTTTTTTTTTTAATTTTTATTTTGACCAAAGTGGATTACAAATCTTTCACAGTAATTTTTTAGGTAAGGAGTAAATTTCTGAGTGCAGAGCCAGGAATAACTCATGAGTACCGCTAGCTGTGACCCAAAAGCCAAAAAAAAAAAAAAAAAAAAAAAAAGAAGGACTCCTATAGATCTAAGGCTTTATTTGGGAGTGGGGGATGTCACACCCCACAAAGTTTTTTTTTGTTTGTTTCGGTTTGGTTTGGTTTGGTTTTGGTTTTTGGATCACACCCGGCAGCTCTCAGGGGCTACCCCTGGCTCTATGCTCACAAATCACTCCTGGCAAGCTCAGGGAACCATATGGGATGCCAGGATTCGAACTGCCATCCTTCTGCATCAAAGCAAATGCCCTACCTCCACGCTATCTTTCCGGTCCCCACCCAGCAATGTTTAATGTTTATTCCTGATTCTATGCTCAGAGCTGGCAAGGTTTGGGGGCCATATAGAATGCCAGAGATCACGCCTAGGTCAGCCACATGCAAGTCAAGCACCTTACCAGCTATACTTTCTCTCTAGCCCTCTAATCTACTTTCCCTGTTTTCAAAGTATGTAATTTCTACTATTCTGTTTTCACATTCTCTGATTTTATTTATTTATTTTGGTAGGAACCTACAATGTTTGGGTTCTTATAGGTACATCTGGAGATACTCAGCCAAATAGGCCAGGTGATTCAGTGCTATAGATCCCCAAGGGTCTGGAGTGTTAGGGACCTCCAGATCACTATAACCCTGTAATAAGAGTTTGAACTCAGGTCCCTCGATGCGTGGTAATTTCAGTTAAAAAATTTAAAAAACAAACAGGTCCAGAGATAATCTAAGAGAAGGGACTTGCCTTGCATACAGCCAATCTGAGTTCATTCCCTGTCCCCTGAGCACTTTCAGGTATGGCTCAAAAACCAAAGTAAGAATAATAATACAAAGGCTGGAGTGAAAGCACAGTGGTAGGGTGTTTGTCTTGTACGCTACCAACCTGGGACGGACCCAGGTTCAATCCTCAACATCCCATATTGTCCCCTGAGCCTGCCAGGAGCAATTTCTGAGCGCAGAGCTAGGAGTAACCCCTGAGCGCTGCTGGATGTGGCCCAAAAACAAAACAAAAAAAGAAGAATACACAAATAAACTTCTTTTGAGGGGTCAGAGCAAAACTACAGTGGGGACGATTATTTGCCTTACACAGGCCAACCTGGGTTCAATTCCTAACATCCCATATGGCCCCCTAAGTCCATCAAGATTAATTCCTGAGCATAGAGCCAGGACTAAACCTCTAGAGTACCTTTGGATGTGACCCCAAAACAAATAAACAAAAAATTTTAAAAATAAATCAATTTTTGGGGCCAGCGAGGGTAGCATGGAGGTAAGGCGTTTGCCTTTCATGCAGAAGGTCATCGGTTCGAATCCCAGTATCCCATATGGTCCCCTGGACCTGCCGGGAGCGATTTCTGAGCATAGAGCCAGGAGTAACCACTGAGCAATGCCAGGTGTGACCCAAAAAAACAAAATAATAATAATAATAATAATAATAATAAATATATATTTTTTAAAAGTGTTAACTTTGGGTGGGCACCAAAAGAAAGAAAAAGAAAGGGTTTTAACTTTTTTTCTTGGTGTTTGGGCCACACACAGCAACACTCAGAGGTTATTCCTGGCCCTACACTCAGAAATTGCTCCTTGCAGGCTCAGGAGACCATATGTGATGCTGGGATTTGAACCCCACCGTCCTTTTGCATGCAAGGCAAATGCTCTACTTCCATGCTATCTCTCTGGCCCCCAAGGGGCTATTCTTGACTCAATGCTCAGGGTCATTCCTGGTGGTACTTGGGGAAACATGAGATTCTGGGGATCATATCTGGGCCTCCTGCTTTACACAAAACGCATCTGGGTGTGACCAAAAACTGAAAAAAAAAAAAAGAATGCCCCCAGGGACCAGAGTGATAGCTTAGTGGGTAGGGCGTTTGCCTTGCATGTGGCCAACCCCGATTCGATCTCTGGCATTCCACATGATCCCCCAGCCTGCCAGGAGTAATTTCTGAGTGCAAAGCCAGGAGTAACCCATGAATGCCGCAGGGTGTGGTTCCCCCACCAGAAAAAAATAAAAAACAGCCCCCAATTACCATCATGTATGGTCCCAAGACAAACAAAATAATTTTTTTTTTTTTTTTGGTTTCTGGGTCACACTCGGCAGCTCTCGGGGGTTACTCCTGGCTCTACGCTCAGAAATCACTCCTGGCAGGCTCGGGGGACCATATGGGATGCCGGGATTTGAACCACCGTCCTTCTGCATGCAAGGCAAACACCTTACTTCCATGCTATCTCTCCAGCCCCACAAAAATTTTAATAAATAGTAGTAAATGAAAATGTTGGCACTTTGTGGATGAATTTTTGGCCATAGCTGTTCAAAGTTGACAACTTGAGCAATAGTTTGTCCTGGATATTTTTAGTTGTTGTTTTGTTTTGGAACTACTTCCAGTTCTCTTCAGGGGTCGAACCAAGACCTCCCATAAGCAGTCTGTGCTCCAGCCTTTTGTGCCACCCCCCAACCTTGGATTTGTTATTTTTACCACAGTGAGATGCAGGTGTTTTCTTTTGTGAAGTGTCTCCTGTGGATAAGAGTGTCTCAGGCACTGGGGTGGCTGAACCAGCTGTTGGGCTGGTTACAGCTTACTCCTAGTTGGCTACTCAGATCTCAGTGAAAGATATTGACTGCTTCACAGAATAGAACAGGACTAAAGCGCTCAGGATGAAGTTTTTTCACAAGGTCTTTAGTGGCCTGCTTTGGCTTTTTCCTATAGATGCGAGAGTTCATCTGCATTGGATATTTGCAAATGACTCACCATCCTGTCATAGTTTTCTAGAAAAGATGATTAAGAACCTTTGGGTCATTGTTACATATTTCCTCCTACTCAGATATATTAGGAGAAGAAACAGTGCTATTCAGACTTAAGTTCATTTCCATCTCTCACTGATTTAATTCTGTGACACATAGAAAACTTGGTTTCTTTCTGAAAATGACATTGGGGTACTTCATTGTGGGGCTTTTTTTTGACCGTACTTTTTCTTTTATACTTCTAGAGAGATTCTGGAGACGTTGTAAGCAAAACATCCTTCCTCTAAGAATATTTTGGATAACAGAAGTTCTGGATAACAGGTAGTGTATTTTATTTTATTTTGTGGGTGGAGGGGCCATCACCCAGCACTGTGCAGTGATATCCTGGGTGGAGTTTGGGGGACCATGCAGTACCAGGTATGGAACCTGGAACACCTGCATGCAAAACAAGCTATCCAGTCTTTTGAGCTATCTCCACAAACCCAAGTAAAGATATTTAGACTTTGGTAGTCAGAGAAAGAGAACAACATGTTGGTAAGGTGCTTGTCTTGCACATGGCTGACCTGGGTTTGATCCCTAGCATCCTTGTCCCCTGAGCTTTACGAGGAGTGATTCCTGAGTATATAGCCATTAGTAACTACCCCTGAGAGTTGTCGGGCATGGCCTCTCAAAAACAAAGAAGACAGTGTGTTATTATTGATGATAATCAATAATCTATAGTTATAAGAAGAGAAAAGTAAAGTAGGGGCCGGAGAGATAGCATGGAAGTAGGGTGTTCGCCTTGCAATCAGAAGGACAGTGGTTCGAATCCCAGCATCCCATACAGTCCCCTGAGCCTGCCAGGAGCGATTTCTGAGCATAGAGCCAGGAGTAACCCCTGAGCGCTGCCGGGTGTGACCCAAAAACAAAGCAAAAATAAATAAAAAAGAAAAAAGTGGGGCCGGGCGGTGGCGCTGGAGGTAAGGTGCCTGCCTTACCTGCGCTAGCCTAGGAGACGGACCGCGGTTCGATCCCCCGGCGTCCCATATGGTCCCCCAAGCCAGGAGCGACTTCTGAGCTCATAGCTAGGAGTAACCCCTGAGCGTCACCGGGTGTGGCCCAAAAACCAAAAAAAAAAAAAGAAAAAAGTATACTTTGTGTATAGTTGTATTAGCTATTTTTATATATAGTATCTTACTTAGGTATATTTACTAAGATTGTGGATATGGTCTCAGAATAAATTCATACTTCAGACAGGGCCAGAGTGATGATAGTACAATGGTTTGCCTTGCAAGTCACTAATGTGGGTTCACTCCCCAGCATCCCAACCCCTGTGTCCTGCCAGGTATGGCCTCCAAACAAACAGAAATTGTGCACTAGAATGCTTTTTTTTTTTTTTTTTTTTTTTGGTTTTTGGGTCACACCCGGCAGTGCTCAGGGGTTACTCCTGGCTGTCTGCTCAGAAATAGCTCCTGGCAGGCACGGGGGACCATATGGGACACCGGGATTTGAACCAACCACCTTTGGTCCTGGATCAGCTGCTTGCAAGGCAAACTCCGCTGTGCTATCTCTCCGGGCCCTAGAATGCTTTTTTTTTGGGTCACATCCAGTGGTGCTCAGGGGTTACTCTGGGTGAGTTCTGGGACCTTATGGGATGTCAAGGGTTGAACCTGGATCTGCCATGTTCAAGACAAATGCCCAACCTGCTGTACTATTACTATGGCTGTACTATTACTCTGCTCTTTTAAATTAATGCCTATTAATTGAATTTAATGTCCTCAGTTAAAGTTAGCATAGATTTTTTTTTGTTTTTTTTTTTTTTGTTTTGGGTCTTACTATTGGCTCTGCACTCAAGTAACTCCTAGTGATGCTAAGGGATCTTATTTGGTGCCAGGGATTGGACCCAGTTTAACATGTGTAAGGCAAGTGCTAGCAGATTTCTTTTGTTTTTCTTTTTTGGGGCCACATTCTGCAATGCTCAGGGATCGTTTGCAAATGGTCTACTTGTTGTACTATTGCTCCTAGCATATACTTTTTACAACCATTTGTAAACAAAATATAAAAATCTAATACAGGGGCCATAGCGATAGCACAGCAGTAGAGTATTTGCCTTGCACGCAGCTGACCCAGGACCGACTTGGGTTCGAACGCCAGCATCCCATATGGTCCCCTGAGCCTGCCAGGAGCTATTTCTGAGTGCAGAGCCAGAAGTAACCTCTGAGTGCCGCCGTGTGTGGTCCAAAAACAAAAGAAATAAATCTAATCCAGTTTACCAAGCTCTGCAGTTTAGCTAGGGAGTTTCTTCCTAGTCCTTTTGTTGTGTTGTGTTGTATTTTGTTTTGTTTTATTTAGCAGTCACACCTGGAGATACTTAGGGGCTCTGCACTTAGGGATCATTCCTGGTGGGACTTGGACCATATGGGGTGCTGGGAATCAAGCTCAGGTTGAGCTATGCACAAGGGAAGTACCCTGTGCATTGTGATATTGCTTCATCTTCCTTAATTTTTTTTTTTTGTCTTTTTTGTTCCTGATCATTACAGCTACTTATTTTCAACTATGCTATTTCCATATTTTAAAGGTTTTTTTGTTTGTTTGTTTGTTTTTGGTTTTTGGGTCACACCTGGCAGCACTCGGGTTACTCCTGGCTCTATGCTCAGAAATCGCTCCTGGCAGCTCTGGGATCATATGGGATGGCGGGATTCGAACCACTTACCTTAATGCATGCAAGGCAAATGCCTTACCTCCATGCTATTTCTTCGGCCCCCATATTTTAAAGTTTTATTTATTTCAGCCACACACAGCTGTGCTCAGGGCTTACTTTTGGTACTGCATTTAGGAATTACTCCTGATAGTACTTGGGGACCATCTGAGGTGCCAGGGATCACACTGGATTGCTATTGTGGAAAGCTTACCACCACCCCTTGATTTTTGGGGGGGGGATTTGGTTCACTTCCGATCATGCTCAGCAGTTACTCCTAACTCTGCTCAGAAATTTCTCCTGGCAGGCTCAGGGGACCATATAGGATGCCCGGATTTGAACCACCGTCTGTCCTGGATTGGCTGTGTGCAAGGCAAATGCCCTACCACTGTGCTATCTCTCCAGCCCATCCCCCTGATTTTTTTAATGTTTGTGGTTCTGAAATCAAACTTGCATCTTATATACATTGTTGGACTTTATCTCTGGATTCTTCTTTACTTCTTTCTAATGCTTTGTCATTGGGCTAAGATTCCCAATAAGTTCTTCCTTCACAGTGGATTCAGTCTGAGCTTCCAGTTAGCTAGTCAGTGGCAGTTTTATGACTGGACCTGATAGCTACATCTCTGTGCTATTTTCCAGTCTGAGGCTTACTCTCTCACTGTAGCTCTATCATCTTGAGAGTTTTAAAGTTCTCAGAATCAGAGAGATAGTACAGAGAGCAAGGTACTTATTTTACACACAACTAACTTGGGCTCAGTCCTCAGCACCACATATGATTACTTGAGTCCTCCTAGGAGTGAACCCTGAGAACAAAGCCAGGAGTGAGCTCTGAACACTGCCAGGTATGACCTTCCCTCACCCTGAGGGACCATGCTCAGCAGGCTTGGGAGTCAATATGTGGTGCTGGGAATTTATCTAAGGTTATTTGCATGCAAGGCAGATGCCCTGCCTGCTGTGCTGTACTATTACTCCAGTCCCCCCTAAAATGTTTTAACGATCTAATGAAATAATAGCTTATATAGCTTATGTAAAAATGTTATCTGTACTGTTTTTGAAAATACTTTGGAAATGGTGATTACAATCTTTCCTTTTAAATTAGGAAAGCCAGGAATACAAACCAGCCTTCTTTTTTTTTGGGGGGGGGTGGGTTTTGGGTCACACCTGGCAGCGCTCAAGGGTTACTCCTGGCTCTGCGCTCAGAAATCAAACCTGGTAGGTACAGGGGACCACATAGGATGCCGTCCATTCTGAATTGGCTGCGTGCAAGGCAAATGCCCTGTCGCTGTGCTATCTCTCTAGCTTCACAAACCAGCCTTCTAATGGCTCTGTAGCCTTAAAATTGTGTGTACAGGGCCAGAAAGTACAGTAGATAAAGCACTGACTTGCATCCAGTCAACCCCAGTTCTATCTCCAGCACTGCATATGGTTCTCCATGTACTGCCAACAAAGTCATAGGCATATAAAGCTAGGAAGAGCCCTATGAACACATGTCAGTGTGGCCCCACAAGAAACCATGGGATCAGGGAGATAGTATAGATAGAAGGTAAGGTGTCTTCTTTGCATGGGCTGATCCAGGTTCAATTCAAAGCATCCGATAGGATCCTCTGAGCTTAACATTAACAGAAATGAATCCTCACTGCAGAGCCAGGAAAGAGTATCTCCAGAGCACTGTCAAATGTTGCCCAAAAACAAACAAAAAGTTTACAGAAAACTAAGGTCATGACCTGGCTTGGGATGATAGAAATGAGCTGCTGTTTATTCAGATAGTTCAAGTATGAGCCTTTTTTGATGAGGGGTCACACCTGGTGACGCTCAGGGGTTACTCCTGGCTCTGCTCAGAAATCGCCCCTGGCAGGCTCAGGGAACCATATGGGATGCCAGGAATCGAACCACCATAGGTCTTGAGTTGGCTGTGTGCAAGGCAAATACCCTACCACTGTACTGTCTCTCCGGCCCCTTTTTGAATGTGCAGAATAGTTCTAGAAATGTCATCAATAACAAAAGTTGTTGAGATTGCAGCATCTGCTGGTTTTCATTTGGTATTTGTTTTTATCAGGGCAAACTACTTCAGCCACCATGAGTTGGAGCTTCCTGACACGACTGCTAGAGGAAATCCACAACCATTCCACCTTTGTGGGGAAGATCTGGCTCACTGTCTTGATTGTGTTCCGGATTGTCTTGACTGCGGTAGGAGGAGAGTCCATATATTACGACGAGCAAAGCAAGTTTGTGTGCAACACAGAGCAGCCAGGGTGCGAGAACGTCTGCTATGATGCCTTTGCACCCCTCTCCCATGTTCGCTTCTGGGTTTTCCAGATTATCCTGGTGGCAACTCCCTCCGTAATGTACCTGGGCTATGCTATCCATAAGATTGCCAAAATGGAACATGGTGAAGCAGACAAGAAGGCAGCTCGGAGCAAACCCTATGCAATGCGTTGGAAACAGCACCGGGCTCTAGAAGAAACAGAAGAGGACCATGAAGAAGATCCTATGATGTATCCAGAGATGGAATTAGAAAGTGAAAAAGAAAATAAAGAACAAAACCAACCTAAACCCAAACATGATGGCCGACAGCGGATTCGGGCGGATGGGCTCATGAAAATCTATGTGCTACAGTTACTGGCAAGGACTGTGTTTGAGGTGGGCTTTCTGATAGGGCAGTATTTCCTGTATGGCTTCCAGGTCCACCCGTTCTATGTGTGCAGCAGACTTCCTTGCCCTCATAAAATAGACTGCTTTATTTCTAGACCCACCGAAAAGACCATCTTTCTTCTGATAATGTATGGTGTTACCGGCCTGTGCCTGCTGCTTAACATTTGGGAGATGCTTCATTTAGGGTTTGGGACCATTCGAGATTCACTAAACAGTAAAAGAAGGGAACTGGAAGATCCGGGTGCTTATAATTATCCTTTCACTTGGAATACGCCATCTGCTCCCCCTGGCTATAACATTGCTGTCAAGCCAGATCAAATACAGTATACTGAGCTCTCCAATGCTAAGATTACCTACAAGCAAAACAAGGCCAACACTGCCCAGGAACAACAGTATGGCAGCCACGAGGAGAACCTCCCAGCTGACCTGGAGACTCTACATCGGGAGATCAGAATGGCTCAGGAACGCTTGGATTTAGCAATCCAGGCCTACAATCACCAAAACAACAACCCTCATGGTCCCCGGGGGAAGAAAGCCAAAGTGGGGTCCAAAACTGGGTCCAACAAAAGCAGTGCTAGTAGCAAATCAGGGGATGGGAAAACCTCCGTTTGGATTTAATCTTGACTGGGTTTAAAAACTTGTGCTTTTCATAGTTTATGGTAAGCAACGGCTCACTGAATAATGACTTCCATTGAGTAAACATTTGGCTCTGGTTATCTTCAGGGATGCTGTTGGCTCATGATCCAAGCTCAGGGGACTCTGAAGGCGGGGATGAGGAGAAGAGGGGAAACACAGTGTTCCTGGGCAAGTGTCCCAGTAGTGATACAGTTGCAGAACTTTACATTTGTGTCTTCCAAATCTGGAAAAGAACAGATATATTTAAATCATTCTTGTTGAACAGTTTTTATATGTACAGTATTATGGTACGGTTTTTTTTAGTATGAGAAAATTTTTTGTATTTGTACATTGGACCACTGTAGTTATACTTTTATATTAAAGGGGAAAAAATCCTGTAGGTAATGCCTATTAGGCTAATGTTATTACTTTGTTCAGCAAATTTCAGCCTGGGTTTACAGTTTTTATAGATGTTATACTTAACAAAAGTGCCTGTCTTGTTGCAGGGAAAATTCCAGACACGTGAGAAGATGTAGGTGGAGCCATCAGTTTTTAGTTTTGGGATGGAAGTGCTCAGTCGGAGGAAGTTGAGGGCTTCTCGACCGAGGAAATCTCTAGGTCTTGTTCATGTGCCCTGACTATAGTCAGTCTATGAAAAAACTAGAGTTTCCGGGGGCCGGGCGGTGGCGCTAAAGGTAAGGTGCCTGCCTTGCCTGCGCTAGCCTTGGACGGACCGCGGTTCGATCCCCCGGCGTCCCATATGGTCCCCCAAGCCAGGAGTGACTTCTGAGCACATAGCCAGGAGTAACCCCTGAGCGTCAACGGGTGTGGCCCAAAAACCAAAAAAAAAAAAAAAAAAAACTAGAGTTTCCAAGGAAATTGGTTCACCACAATATTCTTGTAAACACCACGCATTGCCACTGTGTGCTTTGATAGTGACACGTATTTAAGTTCTTTGATAAGGCTGATGCACAAAGTTGACTCTAATACAGTAGGACTACGAGTCCCCGACTGAAGTGGCTAGAAGAATCTTCTATCACAAACTAAAACCACACTTGAAAAATGAACCCTGATAGGATGCTGAGCTGTGGATTAGTTTGTTTTGCCTTAAATACTATCCGAAAACCTCTGTTTTTTTAAGAAGCCAGTGATGGGTATTTTGTTTATGTGTTAACATTAGACATGCAAAATTTCCTTTGTGTGCCAAAAATACTCAAAACTAGATTACATATGGCAAGATTTCCAAATTCCTTATTTTCTATTTCCAAATTCTTTATTTTAATATTCTACTATGGGACTGTCAAAATCTGTCAGTACAAGTTCCTTCCTGGAAAGTTGGTCAGACCTGTGATTCTATTTGTAAATAGATGTAGAGGGAATGTTGGTCTTCATTTCCTATAGGCATACTGACCAGCTTTAGTTTTCTCATAACCCTTGTCACTTGCAGTTATTTCATTGCTCTCTTCAGCCTTATATCAGAGAGCTCAACCCTCCCGTCATGTTCATTTGTTTTAGAGTCTGTAGACTTCTGAAGAGGTTGTTAGAGTTCTAGAAAGAGACCTTTGCACCACAGGGAACATTTTATTTTGGATGTTTTACTCATACAAAACTATGAGTTTTTGCAAGCCACCTCGGACTGAAATTCCAAAGGTACTTTTTTAAATGTCTTACTTTTAAAATGCCAGTTCTTCATTATTACAATCGCAGATGCTGTGTGCTGTTCATTTTCTTTTCTTTTTTAAATTCTGTTCTCCACATTTCATTCTTTCACCCACCAAGAACAAAATTTAAGCTTTTCTTCTATTCATGCATTAACTTTACTTTGCTTATTTTTGTTTTTGTTTGGAAGCCACACCTGGCAGTGCTCAGGCTTACTCCTGACTCTGCTCAGAAATTACTTCTGGCAGCCTTGTGCCAGTAATTGAACCCAGATCTGCTGTGTGCAAGGCAAGAGTCCTATCCACTGTACTATCTCTCTGGCCCCTACTTTGCTGATTTTTAGTCAACAAAGGTTACTCTAGGAAGCTTCCCAGAATCTCTCTTTAATTCTTTTTTGGTTTTTGGGTCACACCCAGCAGTGCTCAGGGATTACTCCTGGCTCTATGCTCAGAAATCGCTCCTGGCAAGTTCTGGGGACCATATGGGATGCCAGGATTCGAACTACCGTCCTTCTGCATGCAAGGCAAGTGCCTTACCTCCATGCTATCTCCGGCCCTCTCTTTAATTCTTGTTTTTGGTTTTGGGCCACATCAAGTTGTGCTCAGGGCCTTATACCTGGCTCTGCACTCAGGGATCACTCCTGGAAAGGCTTGAGGACCATATGTGGTACTGGGATTGAGCCTTGGTTGGCCTTGTGCAAGGCAAGTGCCCTGCCTGCTGTGCTGTTGTTCTCACCTCTAAGAATCTTTATATCTTTTTTATTGTTGTTGTTTTGTTTGTTTGTTT
Source organism: Suncus etruscus (assembly GCF_024139225.1). Taxonomy (NCBI): domain Eukaryota; kingdom Metazoa; phylum Chordata; class Mammalia; order Eulipotyphla; family Soricidae; genus Suncus; species Suncus etruscus. The sequence goes on along the minus strand of NC_064848.1, from coordinate 191,934,344 downwards.
TTGGCCCACAACCAGTGACGCTCAGGGGTTCCTCCTGGCTATGCGCTCAGAAGTTGCTCCTGGCTTGGGGGACCATATGGGACGCCGGGGGATCAAACCTCGGTCCGTCCTAAGCTAGTGCTGGCAAGGCAGACACCTTACCTCTAGCGCCACCACGCCAGCCCCAGAATCTATATCTTAAGCAAAACTCTGGTGAAACCAAGGGAGAAACTCCACGTGTTGACATACATACATATATATGTATGTATTCTGGATGATTAACGGACACACATAGTTCCTTTATGCCAAATGTTTAGTAAGGAAATTAATATAATCCAGGATATAGGCAGAATTTTAAACATATAAGCTTAGTTGCTTCTCCTGTCTGTCTCTTTTTCTTGCACTGTATGGCGGTTGCTCCTAGTAGTGCTTTGGGACCATGCAGTACCAGGGATGAAACCTGAGCCTCTTGTACAAAGCATGTGCTACCACCTTCTGGATTCTCTCCCCAGTTCCAAAGAACTGACAGTTCTTATGTCACTAAGCATATTTCTTAATTGAAGGACAGAAATACACTCATGTCCAGTCATTCGGAGCCTGAAGAAAGAAAGAAAACCTTTGCCAGGGGAAAGGTCAGAGATGTGAGAGTGATGGAGAAAGAATTAAGCAGAAATGCCAAAGATACTCAGTGCCAGAAGCATCCGTGTAGTTTCCAAAACAGTGCCCTTGGCATTTCATCTTGGCTTGTTCTGATGAGAATGTTATCTGGATAATTCTTCAACTTCTTAAAATATATGGAAAGGTATTTTAAGTCATTTCCCATGTGCACATGCTTTTAAAATCTAATTTTATTTTCTCACTGGTATTTTCATTATGACTTGAGTTAACTCTCCATTCTTAATAAATTTCTTTAGCCTTTTTGAGGGGGAAAATGGGGTCAGGTTTGGGCCACATCCAGCAATGCTCAGTGCTTTTGAGATAGCTCAAAGGGCAAGAGTGCATGCCGAGCCTTGGGTTTGAATCCTGGTATCCCCTGAACACTACCTGGAATGATCATTGAGCACCACTGGGATGTGGTCCCTAAACAAAAAGTCATTCTTTGTTTTGAGGGGGATTTTTTGTTTACTTCTAGTTCTGCACTCCGGAATCACTCCTGGTAGAGCATAGGGGCCATAAGGAATGCCAGGGTTCAAACCCAGGTACTGTGTGCAGGCAAATACCCAGCCTGCTGTACTGTCCTGTCACTCTAGGTTTCCCCCCAAAAAAGTCATTCTTCAAATTACCATATAAGACATTCTTTGTCATAACACATTTGTTTCTCTGAATAGAAAATGAGTAGTCATTTATGTACCTTGACATGCTGCAGAAATTTATTGAGTAATATTACATTTTGAAAGATGAGCAAAGATACTTATCTTTCTGTTATTCAGAAGAGATTTGTAAAATGAACAAACTTTTTTTTTATTCATATTTGAGTGGAGGATTAGAATGCATTTTAATTTTAAAAAGTGTTAGTGTTCTTTTGTTGTTGTTGTTTTTATATCTTGGGCAACACCCAGTGATGCTCAGGGCTTACTCCTGGTTTTGTGTTTATGAATCATACCTGGCAACCTCAGGGGAATCATGTAATCTCACAACCTCAGCACTGTACTAAGGATGGAACCTGGATCAATCACTTAATGTGATGTACTTACTCCAGCACCTAACTTATTCTTTGCTTTCTGATTTAGTTTTAACCTGTTTCTATATTGCTCATTTAAAACCATACTTAGTACATTTGAAGTTATTTTGGGGGAAATTTTCCGTGACTTAAAATTCTTAAGATTATTTTATTTTGTTTTGGTTTTTGGATCACACCAGCAGCGCTCAGGGGTCACTCCTGGCTCCACGCTCAGAAATCTGGGATGCCGGGATTTGAACCACCAACCTTCTGCACACAAGGCAAACGCATTACCTCCATGCTATCTGGCCTCAAGATTATTTTTAATCAAAATCCATTTTGCCATCTAAAATGGTTGTCACATTTTAGGACTCCCACAGATCTGTGTCTTTTATAAAGAAATAGGTTTGACGAGAAAGTAAGACATTATCTACCTCTTGTTTCTTCATGAAATGTAAAATGTGCAGACCACTTTATTCTGCCAAGTTTCTGGAGCCGTGTGCCTCTCTGGAATATTGTTGGTCATTTGTATAAGTTTAGAACTTCAAAAAAATAGCTGGAAGCAATGTGGAAGGGCAATAAAATGTCCTTCAGTGCTCTATATCACAACATCTAAGCCATTACCAAAAATGAACTTAATTCCTACTACTAGTCATGGCTATGCCTTACTCCTTAAATACCTAAATGCTTTTTATTTTGTTTTCTGTTTCATTTAAAAGATAGTCCACCTCAGGGGCCGGTGAGGTGGCACTAGAGGTAAGGTGTCTGCCTTGCAAGCTCTAGCCAAGGAAGGACCGTGGTTTGATCCCCCTGCATCCCATATGGTCCCCCAAGCCAGGGGCGATTTTTTTTTTTTTGGGTTTTTGGGCCACACCCGGCGGTGCTCAGGGGTTACTGCTCAGAAATAGCTCCTGGCTGGCACGGGGGACCATATGGAACACCGGGATTTGAACCGACCACCTTTGGTTCTGGATTGGCTGCTTGCAAGGCAAACGCCACTGTGCTATCTCTCCGGGCCCCATGGGCGATTTCTGAATGCATAGCCAGGAGTGACCCCTGAGCGTCAAAAGGGTATGGCCGAAAAACCAAAAAAAAAAAAAAATAGTCCACCTCTAAAACATCTATAGTTTATGATTTTTTTTTTTTTGACTAGTTAACTTTCAGTAAAAGGGAGTATTTTGGAGTGGAGCCTACTTCAAGTAATGCCTCTTTGAGCCGTAAAGTACAGTGGTAGGATACTTGTCTTACATGTATGTAGCTGACCCAGGTTCTATCCCTGATGTCCCATATGGTCCCCTGAGTCCTGTCAAGAATGATCCCTGAATGCAGTCCATAGTAAGTCCTGAGCATCTGTAAGTGCGGTCCCAGAACAAAGATATTTTTCTACAAAGATGGTATAGTGCATAGGCAGATAGATGTAAGTCCTGGATACCACCACCAAGGTGTGCCCCCTAAAAAGAGAGAGACGCCTTGATATCGATGGAAGATCTTTCTAAGATGTGAAAAAATACCTAAAGACAAAGAAACACAGTTGTGGGTCATTTTGATAACCCAGGTATGAAGATTATTTTTTTTATTTTTATAAAATCATGTAATCTCACAAAGAATAGCCAAGCCCCTGCACCTATACAGTGCAGAGTTTGGAAGTAAAATTGAAATTTACCTTTATCATAATCTGTAATAATTCATGGTCAACATCAAATGTTAGAATTTGAAATTGAATTGCATACTTGTCACTCATTCTGATCATCATGGAGAGTTTAAAGATTTTATTATCCCTAATGCAGTTGTGCTGTTTTTAATGTCATGTAAGTTTGGTTCATGCATAGTCTACATTAATACCACCATTTTTTTTAAAGATTTTTATTTATCACCATGGTTTATAACTTTATTAATGGCATCCCAAAATTCAGGAGTCCAAATAAGGTTTTCCTATGTAAAGTATCTATAGAAATAGCAGAAGTAGGAATACTGTGTTTTAGAATTGACTTGACATTTGGTTATATACTTCCAGGATTGGAGAGATTTTTTTTTTTAATTTTACTCTCAGTGTGTTTTCTTAAATAAATCTCTTACAGAACTGAAGAGAGATCACAGTGAATCATGTGCTTGCCTTGCACATGGATGACTCGGTTTCAATCCCCAGCACCTAGCACCCTATCTGGTACCAAGTGGAATGCAGCTTGCATCTTGTATGAAGATCCTTAGGGATTATTCATTTTAGTGCCAGAGATTACTGGTTGATTTTCTATACAGCTGATGTAAAACTCTATGATAGGGACAGATTCTGCTCAGGGCTTTATCCCTAGGAAGACTTTGTCTGTTTCAAATATTTTGTCAGTTCCAAATACAGTGTAGAAGATTTCTTTGTGTGTGGTCTGTACATCTTTTTTCCAAAACTTGTAAAACCAGCTGCCAGGAAATGTCAAATTGAGGATTTTACCCTATTCTTTGTATAAAATAGCACTCAAGAGCTTAATAGTTTATACAGAGAACTTGATACTAAAATCTCTTCTCATACACTCACCTGTAAGTTGATCTCAGTGGGAATTGCACGAGCAAGACATTTTTGAAGTAGAAGTTTGGGTTTAAAAGAGCCTTTCTGTGGTGCCAGTGTGCCATCTGTGATACCCTTGGTTCAGTCCCAGGCTGTTTAAGACCCCGAAGCACCCGTAGGCTTGCCCCAGCATTACTGAGTTGCAGCTCCTATAACAATGAAAAAAAAAAAAAAAAAAGGTGATCTCTTCTGAGATTGTTGTGTTTAAAATAGCTGAGCTTGTTGTGGCATAATAACCTGGGAGGGTTGTGCCTTGATTGAGGAAGGCTGAGGTCAAAGTACAAAAATTGGAAACATACCCTGTCTCTAGCCTCCTTTGCTTCTTCAGGCCTTTTCTCCTAACAGAATGTCTTTTGTGAGGATGGTTTAGTCTTGGTACTGATCACCTACCTGCCTTCTGAGAAAAGATGTGTGGGAAAGGGCCGAGCAGAATGGCATATATAGCAACAGTGCCCTCTGTTCCCACATACGGAACAGCTAACCGGCCAGTCACGCTGAGCCCACCCTCAGCAGTGAGCTTGTAAGCTGGTCAGGCAACCATATTTGGTAGCAAACGAATGAGCTGTCTGAAATGGGTGTAGTAGTCACTGTTTTGAAAGTGACGTTTTCAGTAAGTTTGCCCTCTGAACAGACATGGAAAGTTATTGATATCAAAGTCAGTTTTTTTTTTTTTTTTTGCCTTGTCAAGTATGTGGGTAAATCTTTAAGAGCTTATATTCATTATAATACATATTTTTAGGGTCAGCCTCTTAGTTTTCCTATTGAAGTCAGATTGCATGGGCATGTGAAGGGTTGGAAAACAGCTGATGGCACTGCAGGGCTATGTTGTAGTTGCCCAAATTATGCATTGTGCTTTTTTTTTTTTTTTTTGGATAAATGCACAGAATCTGCTGTTAGAAATTTCCCATGGGTAGAAGGAGAAGAGGCCTTGCTATGACTATGACATTTTCCCCAAAGGTGACCATGTATTATTTATATGAGTTAACATGGTACCAATTATAGGCTCCTTTGTTTCTGGAAATGCTCAGGACTTACTCCTGGCTCTGCACTTAGGAAGTACTTCTGGCAGTAATCAGAGAGGAAGGGAAGGCTGAGGTCAAAACACAGGAATTGGCAGGCATGGGATGTAAGGGAAGGAACCCAGACTAGCCACATGCAAGGCAAGTACCCTACAAGCTGTATGATCATTCTAGGCCCTAGTTGTAGGTTCTTTGGACGCAGCTCAGGCCTCTATAATCAGAACTAAGTTTACTGGATGATTTTTGAGGACAGAGGGGTCTGGGAGCCCCACTGGCAATTCTTAGCCAACTGGGCAATTGGTTCTGTAATACAAAGGGCCACACATGTGATGCTTCTTAGGCCCTGCAGTGCCAGAGAGATTCTGGCCACCGTGCTAGTGCTGAGGGCCTTCAGGGCTGCACAGATGCTTAAGGGCTATGTGGTGCCAGGAATTAAACCCTGGACATGTGCTAGGATTTCCCTAATGGTGACACTGTGTTCCAGTTCCTCTAAGTGTCCTTTCCCCTCCATTCTCCCAAACATCTGGCTGTTCTCAGGACTTGCTTCTGGCTTAGTGCTCAGGGAACAATTCCTGGTAGGACTTGAAGGACCATATGGGGCCTATGGGAATCAGAGATGAAACTGGATTAGCCAACCATAAGACAGGCATCTTGCTGTACTTTTTGTCCAAGCATCACTTAACTTTGAAAAAAGGAAATCACTTTTATGTGATACAGAACCAAAACTGGAATGAATAACTTTTTCTTTTTCTTTTTTTTTTTTTTTAACTTGATTGATTGGTTTCTGGGCCACACCCAGCAGTGGTCAGGGGTTACTCCTGGCTTTGCACTCAGAAATTGCCTCTCCCTTGGGGCCGGGCGGTGGCGCTAAAGGTAAGGTGCCTGCCTTGCCTGCGCTAGCCTAGGACGGACCGAGGTTCGATCCCCCGGTGTCCTGTATGGTCCCCCAAGCCAGGAGCAACTTCTGAACACATAGCCAGGAGTAACCCCTGAGTGTTACCGGGTGTGGCCCAAAAACCAAAAAAAGAAAAAAAAAAAAAAAGAAATTGCCTTTCCCAGGCTGGGGACTATATGGGATGCCAGGAATCAAACTGGTTTCGTCCTGGATTGGCTGCGTGTGAGGCAAACGCCCTACCACTGTGCTATCTCTTTGATCCTAGGAATGACTTTTTCAAGGTAGGTTAGAAGATCACTGTCTGGAGTATAGGCCCGTGGAAGATTCAGAGACTTGTCAGGATGGGGCACAGCTGGGAACGGAGTTGCTAGGAAAAGTGCCATTCATACGTTTTCAAAATATGGGGGACTGGAGATAGCACAGTGAGTAGGGTACTTGCACATAGCTGCCCCAGGTTCAATTCCGAGCACTTCATATGGTCCCCCGAGCCCATCAGGAGTAATTCCTGAGCGTAGAACCAGGAATAATCCCTAAGCACCAATTGTGTGCCCCCCTCCCCCAAGTACCTAATATGGAAGTGGGGAGGAACAAATTTACCCAATAGAGATCCAGGTCTTCTAGCTCCTAATAGAGCCCAGGTGGAAACCACTAAGCCACCTTATCTGTGAGAGTTAGTATTACTGATTTCTTTTTTTTTTTTTTTTTTTTTTTTTTGGTTTTTGGGCCACACCCGGCGGTGCTCAGGGGTTACTCCTGGTTGTCTGCTCAGAAATAGCTCCTGGCAGGCACGGGGGACCATATGGGACACCGGGATTCGAACCAACCACCTTTGGTCCTGGATCGGCTGCTTGCAAGGCAAACGCTGCTGTGCTATCTCTCCGGGCCCAGTATTACTGATTTCTACACCTGTTAGCAGCATCTTAGAGAAGTTTAGAAAGAGAAGAAATGGTCGTAGAACACATAGGAAAAGGACACCATATGACAGGCCTTCGTATCTCTCCTACCCTCAATTTTGAGCAAACAGCGTTGGCTTGCTCGTCTCTGGGCCTCTGCATACTGTATGTTACACTGGGATTCTGAAAGAAAACTTAAGGAAGCCCATTTCTAGTGCCTGAAGGTAAAAAATTAGCCAGATTCCCCATTTTAACCCTCCTCGGGACCTCCCAACCATCCCGTCTGCTCTCTTCTGGGGCCTTCTCAGGCCAGGCTAGCTGACAGGCTTCCACTCCAGGCAAGGCAGAACTGAGCAACTGTTGATAACCGATGTTGGAGCAAAGCCACTGACCTGAAGGGGACCTGCCGTGGGGAAAGTGGCATAGAACCAGATAGGGATTGTCCCCATTTTATTTTTGGTTTGTGTATTCTTCTGGAAATGAAATTTTATCTTTGCCCAGGGAACATTGAAAAGCACTGACAGAACTCTTCTGGCCTGGTCCATTTTTGGAAAGCATGTTGCAGCTGTGGCCTCTACCCAGCAGGCAGAGGCTGATATGGAGCCTGTGCCCAGGTGCCGCTGAAAGCAGTGAAGACGGCCTCTGCTTCTGGTGACAGAATGGTCCACCCACAGATTTGGGCTCTTTCAGATGTTGTCAGGGGACTGATGCTGGTAGCTCCAGTGTGGGTCATGCCCTGACTTTGACATCTGTAACTGCATGCCCACATTTACCAGCACAGAATGTGGCTGTAATAATAATGTCTGTATTCATTGACATAAAGGGGGAGGAGGTGATGGAAAGATAGTTCAGCAAGGAAGACACTTTGCAGGGTGTGTGTGTGTGTGTTTTTTTTTGTTTGTTTGTTTTTTGGTTTTTGGGTCACACCCGGCAACGCTCAGGAGTTACTTCTGGCTCTATGCTCAGAAATCGCCTCTGGCAGGTTCGGGGGACCATGTGGAATGCCAGGATTCGAACCATCTGCTGAGACCCACCAGGAGTGATCTTTGAACAAAGACCAGTAGTAAGTCATGAGTACAACTGGGTATGGCCCAAAAAATGGGCAAGAAAGAGCTCAACAGGCTGGAGCACACGCTTTCGTGCAAGAGGCCCAAGATTAATCTCCAGCACCACATGATTCCCTAAACACCAAATGGAGGTAGCTCCTACGCAACCCCAGATGCCAAAAACCAAATGGAGGGGAGAAGGGGTCAAGATGACTCGAAGGGTTGGGTTACATTTTGCCATATGCCCCAGATTTGGTCTTTTTGTTTATGGGCCACACTCAGGGGCACTCAGGCTACTGGCCCTACACACAAAAAATCACTCCTGGGCCGGTGAGGTGGCGCTAGAGGTAAGGTGTCTGCCTTGCAAGCGCTAGCCAAGGAAAGACCACGGTTCGATCCCCGGCGTCCTATATGGTCCCCCCAAGCCAGGGGCAATTTCTGAGCACTTAGCCAGAAGTAACCCCTGAGCATCAAACAGGTGTGACCCGAAAAACCAAAAAAAAAAAAAAAAAAAACCCAAAAGGGGCCAGGCGGTGGCGCTAGAGGTAAGGTGCCTGCCTTGCCTGTGCTAGCCTTGGATGGACCGCGGTTCGATCCCCTGGCGTCCCATATGGTCCCCCAAGCCAGGAACGACTTCTGAGCGCATAGCCAGGAGTAACCCCTGAGCGTCACCGGGTGTGACCCAAAAACCAAAAAAAAAAAAAAAAATCACTCCTGGGAGGCTCAGGGGACTATATGAAATGCCAGGGTTCAAACCGGGGTCTGCTGCATCTAAGGCAAACACCCTACCTGCTGTGCTATTGCTCTGGTCCTGATGCCAGCTTTGATCACTAGTAGCACCTGGTGGTCTGGCCACCACTAGATGTGTGGCCCCAGAAACAGCTTTGGGCAGCCATTGCCCTGAGAACAGTAAGTGCAGATGGTCAGTGAATTGTTTCCTTTTCTTTTGGATGGAGACTAGATCTGCAGTGTGTGGGCGGGCAGTCGTGACAATAAACCGGCTTTTGATGCCGTTGCTCCCTTCCAGCAGTCTGCTTGTGCGGCTTGACAGAGAAGCTGTGAGTAGTATGGAGGAGACTGCCATTCGTTCGTTTCCATTAGCTTCCTACCATGAGGCCAGTGTCATGTAAGCCAATAGTTGTGTGGGCCTAGAAAGTGGCTCTGAGAAGACTGGTGGGCATTGAGCATCAGCACAAGCTAGTGCATGTCTGTCCTTGGGAACTGAGGAAGAGTGACCTCTCGTGCCTAGAATATGGTGATTCTACCAGAGGTTAGCCTGATTGTCTTGAGTGCCTGGGTTTAGGGCTTCTGGATTAAAAACAGGATCATGAAAAAAAGGTAATTCAGATATTCTTGTATTCCTGTTTCATATCCAGATTGCATAAATTAACACACACACTTTTTGGGTCGTGTTTATCCAGTACTCAAATGTAACTGAGTGTCCTATATTTTGGTTTTTGGGCCATACCCAGCTGTGCTCAGTTTACTCCTAGCTCTGCTCTTGAAAAGTTCGGAAGTCCTAATTTAGTTACCCGGCGCAGAGAAATGAAGAGGCTTATGAGTTCCAGCAGATGCTTTGAAAAAGTGCTTTAATACTGACCAGTCAAATGGCCAGGGTCAAAGTTCCCCCAGAATAGAAAGGGGACCAAAGACCTCGTGGGTCCCTCGTCACCCCCTTATATAGGATGGGAAGTGGGAGGGGAAGAAGAGTCCTTGAGGGCTGGACTTCCGCTACGATAACACCAATGATTCGTGAGGTAGGGGTAGAGGTGGGGCCGAGGCAGTGACGACTTCCTTAAGGGTGGGGCCAAAGCAGTGACAACTTCCCTAAAGGGCGGGGCACCCACCAAGGTTGGTGGGGGGGGGGGCTGATTTCCCTTTTCAATCCCCACTTCTTGTACTGGAGGCTTCTAATCCTAGAAGCCAATGTGATTTTGGGGCCTTTACTTTCTGATATTACTGGTCATAATTATTTGCATTTTCAGAGTTAGTGAGTGCATTAGGGCTGAAGTGTGCCCGCCGGACCCGTATCTTGAGAGGATCCTCAGTGTGCTCCACTTTTCAGGTTTTAGATGGAAGGCAGTGCTCAGGGTACCATGTGGGATGCCAAGGATAGAAACTGGATTGACCCCATGCAAGACAAGCACCCATTGGCTGTGCTATCTCTCCAGATCATATATTTTTATTTGCTAAAACTAGTCGCTCTACCTCAGTTCAACTCAGACATGAGTGATGGGGTTTGGATGCAGAGAAAATGCAAAAGGCTTCAGTCAGTGCATAGAAAAGTCATGAATATAAGCTCAACTCTGAGTTGGAACCTTCCTGAGTCTGTTGGAGTTGGAAGATAGTGTAGCAGTTAGGGTGACTGATGTGTCCCCAACCCAGGCTTGAGTCCCAGCACTATAGCACCTGAGCAGCTTCACATTCTCGGTGTCCTTGAACTGGACCCCTAGCCCAGTAGACAGAATTGTCAGTGGGGTCCCAGCCTTCTTGAGCATCACTTGGGAGACCACCATTACTACTGGTTACATGTCCACAGTTACTTATAGTGAATGGACTGAATTCAGCCTTTAAAAAGAAAAAAGTGGGCCGGAGAGATACCCTGGAGGTAGGGCATTTGCCTTACATCTGAAGGATGGTGGTTTGAATCCTGCCATCTCATATGGTCCCCCATGCCTGCCAGAGGCAATTTCTGAGCACAGAGTCAGGAGTAACTCCTGAGCCCTGTCAGATGTGACCAAAAAAAAAAAAAAAACAAAACAAAAAAAACAAACGGGCCGGAGTGATAGCACAGTGGTAGGGCATTTGCCTGTACACAGCTGACCTGGGATGGACCCAGGTTTGATCCCCAGCATCTCATATGGTCCCCCAAGCCTGCCAGGAGTGACTTCTGAGCACAAAGCCAGGAGTAACCCCTGAGCACCACCGGTTGTGCCCCCCCCCCAAAAAAAGAGAAAAAGCAGGAAGCCTGAACAATAGTATATCAAGTAGGGCATTTGCTTTGCACGTGGCTGACCAGGGTTCGATCCTTAGTATCCCTGAGCCTGTCAGGATTAACTTCTGAGTACCACCAGGTGTGGCCACAAAACCAAAAATATTAATAAAATTTAAAGCAGGGACAGTGATAGTAAGCAGGTAGGACAATTGTCTTGCACACAGCTGTCCTAAATTTAATCCCTGGCATCACATATGTTACCCTGGGTCTACCAGGAGTGATCCCTAAGCACAGAGCCATGTATGAGACCCAAGCATCGCTGGATATAATCCCCCCAATAAAATGGGAGTCCCTACCACTAGGTGAAAATTTTTTGAGGGGAGCATACCCAGAAGCACTTTGGATTCCTAGACTCAGGGATCACTTCTAGAGGGCTTGGGGATCATATGTGGTGTTGGGGATCAAAACCAAGTTGACATTGTACAAAGCAAGCACTGTACATGCTAAATAAAGCAAGTATCAAATTAGGACAATTACATGATCTCACTTCTAGGAGATGTCTAAATTACAAATCATAGAAACAAAGCTAGAAAGGTGATTGCTGGAGACTGCAGTTGCATGCTAGAGACATGCATTTTCAGAATAAATTTGTTGTGGGGTAGAGAGACACTATAGCAGGTAGGGTACTTGCCTTGCAAGTAACTGACCTGGGTTCAATTCCAGGCATCCTATATGGCTTCCTGAGCACAGAGCCAGGAGTAAACCCTGAGCACTACCAGATGGAGTGGTGGTAGGGAACTTGAAAGACAAAAGAGGAAAAATTATCAAGATATTGAATGTTTGGAAAATAAATACCTCCTTCTCCCCTGTTTTCTCTTCCCCAATGGTTCATTTTTGTGAATTCTAAATCCGCAGGTTTTTCCTATGCATGGACCAGCCTAGACTTCATTATGCTTTGCCACTTCCTGTGTCTCAGTGCTGCTCAGACCCTACCGTGTAAACCTGCTTTGCTGTTTGACCACTGCACCCAGTGGCCTTAACTGTGGATGCCCTTGGTCTCACCCTTCATACCTCCTCAGAGCCCAGGGTTCCCATAAGTGATTCCCTTGATGTGTATTTGCGGTACCTAAAGGGAACACCAAGGTGCCAGGGAGAGGGCACAGAGGACATGCGCAAGCCCTGCATGTGGGAAACCTGTGTTGCCCAACACCGAGAGTGACCCAAAAGCACCACACCAGAGGGCTCCCAGGACCTCAGAATGTAGTGCCCCCAACCAAAGGTAAGAACACATAGGTAGTAAATGAGTACAGCTGTCTCTTCAGCTTATGATTTCTCGTGTCTTCATGTAATACACTCTCTGAACATGGACTGCTGTTTGGTCTTGCATCTTCCTTAAAACAAAGATTGATTTTTCTTTGTGGGGTACGCTGCACCTACTCCCTGCTTGGTGCTTGGGATTCCAGTGATGCTGGGAATGGAATCTGGCAAAGCATATGCTCTACCCCTTTTCTTTTTGTTTTGGGGCCACACCAAACAGCATTCAGGGGTTACTCCTGACTCTGCCCTTAGAAATCAGAGCTGGAGAGATAGCATGGAGGTAAGGCATTTGCCTTTCATGCAGAAGGTTATTGGTCCGAATCCGGGCATTCCATATGGTCCCCTGAGCCTGCCAGGAATGATTTCTGAGTATAGAGCTAGGAGAAACCCCTGAGTGCTGCCGGGTGTGACCCAAAAACCAAAAAATAAGTAAATAAATAAATAAATCACTCCTGGCAGGCTCAGGGGACCATATGGGATGCTGGGAATCCAACCTGGGTCAGCTACATGCAAGGTAAAAACACCCTCCCCATTGTGCCATCACTTCAGTTCCAATTTTGTTGTTGTTTGTTGCTCAGGGATCACTTCTGACAGGCTTGGAGACCCATGTGGGATGCCAGGGATCAAACCTGGGTTGGCTGTGTGCTGGACAAGCAAGCACCTTGCCTGCTGTGCTGTAGCTTTGGCCATGAGTCTATTTTGACCCAGTTTTCGAGGAATAGAATGGAGCTATGAAAGCCCCTAGCAGAGTGGGAGCTTGTGCTGGAGCAGCTGGTGTGTGATGAGAACCCAGGTGGGTGCCAAAGAGTCCTCACAGCCCCACCATGGTTGGGGACGAACCCTGAGCAGCACATAGAAGTGGTGACCCTGAGCCTCATCCTCTGTATGACATGGGGGTTGCCTGTCCCTCGCCTGAGCATTCTCAGGTTGAGGTTGGAGGGAGGATCGGGAGCTGGGCAGCAAGGATGTTTCCATTGATGAATCCAGAATCACATGCCATGAAATATGTCTCAAAGGGAATGAGATTTTGTTTCTGTACCCCAAAGATTGCTCAGACTCCTGGCTAATCTCCAGTTCACTAGCACAGCTGGGAGCGAGTGCTTAAGGGACCATATGTGGTGAAAGAAATTGAACTGGGATTAACAGGATGCAAGTGTCTTAACCTCTGTATTATCTCTTCGCTCCTTATTCATTATTATCAGTATTATTATTATTATTATTATATTGTTTTTTGGTTTTTGGGTCATACCTGGCAGCACTCAGGGGTTTCTCCTGGCTCTACACTCAGAAATCTCTCCTGGCAGGCTCGGGGGACCATGTGAGATGCCAGGATTTGAACCAATGACTTTCTGCTGAAAGGCAAATGCTTTACCTCCATGCTATCTCTCTGGCCCCCTCTATTATTATTATTATTATTATTATTATTATTATTATTATTATTATTATTATTATTATTATTTTGGTTTTTGTGTCACACCCAGCAGTGCTCAGGGGTTACTCCTGGTTCTATACTCAGAAATTACCCCTGGCAGGCTCGGGAGACCGTATGGGATGCCAGGATTCAAACCACTGTCCTTTTGCATGAAAGGCAAACGCCTTACCTCCATGCTATCTCTCTGGCTCCCTCATTATTATTTTTGTATGATTTTTTATGCGCTCAGCAGTTACTCCTGGTTCTGCGTTCAGAAATTGCTCCTGGCTGACTCAGGGGACCTTAGGGGATGCCAGGATTTGAACCACTGTCCATCCTGGGTCGGCTTCGTGCAAGGCAAACGCCTTACCACTGTGCTGCCTCACGGGGCCCTGGTTGTTCATTACTTTTAGTCTATACCTGGCAGCGCTGGGGAACTGTGTGGTCCCAGAGACTCACAACCCTTTTTTTGTTTTTGTTTTTGTTTTTTGGTTTTGGGGCCACACCCGGTGATGCTCAGGGGTTACTCCTGGCTATGCGCTCAGAAGTCGCTCCTGGCAGGCACAGGGGACCATATGGGACACTGGGATTCGAACCAATCACCTTTGGTCCTGGATCAGCTGTTTGCAAGGCAAACACCGCTGTGCTATCTCTCCGGGCCCTCACAACCCTTTCTTGAATGTGATGCCTGAGCTCTGCTCTTTGGTCCATCTTCCCAGCCCCTGTGAGGGTTTGTGCCCTTAAAGCTGGCTAGGGGCCAGGGTTTTTCATGAGGGGTCAGAGTTAACACTGCAGACCCCAACTGAAGCTTATCCAAGGAGACTGTGGGGACCCCAGGACTGAATCCAAGATGTCCTTCATTCTGAGCCAGGTCACCCTGAAGTCAGTGGGGCCATGTGAACATGGCCAGCCATCTGCCTAGGAAGTGGTGCCTGGTCCCTATGAACCACCCAGCATGCAGTGCTCTGCTGGAAGACTGTGGCACTGGTCTCTGTACCTGCCATGTAGGTCATGGCCAGTCTCCAAATCCTCCAGCATGTCAGTAGCTGTCCCCAAGGATGGTCCAAGTCTCTTTTTGAAGGACACAGCAGCACTGGACTGGACATGTTTTTTTTTCCCCACCTGTGATCGGCGGGAGCCTGTAGGGCTACATGCAGCACTTTGCGGGCGTCAGACCCAGTGCACTGGGCACCCTGTCCTTTGCACCGTCTCCCTATCCCCAATGGGTTTGGGTTGTTTGTTGGAATCCTGGGTCTCACACATATGAGGCAGACACACATACTCTTGTGGAGACTCAGACCCGACCCTGCTGTTTTAGCCTCCTTCTTCCTGTTCACAGCTGAGCAGGGCAGTGTACTCTTTACCAGTTCCCATGCTGTTCCCTCAGCTCCGCCTGCCTGCCTTACCCTGCGCAGAGACCATGGCTCTGCTCCCACAATCCACCCAGAAATCTTCAGCCTCAAGCACAGGCTGAGAGAAGAGACTTACTGCTAGGGCTAATCTAAGCAAAGATTTTTCTACTTTTCAAAAAGTGCCTGGGGAGAGCCGGAGAGATAGCACAGCGGTAGGGCATTTGCCTTGCAAACAGAAGGATGGTGGTTCGAATCCTGGCATCCCAAATGGTCCCCCGAGTCTGCCAGGGGTGATTTCTGAGCGTAGAGCAAGGAGTAGCTCCTGAGCTCTACCGGGTCTGACCCCCCCCACCCAAAACAAAACAAAAAAACAAGTGCCTGGGGGGTCCTTGGTTTGGTAGCCTCAGGTTCCCCACTTTCACTTGACACGCCTTTGGAACTCAGGATTGGCCTGAGTCAGGTGTGCTAGAGCTCTGAGTACCTTCTGGGGAGCAGTGATATGTATCCTTCCCACTCACACTTTCCCCTGGCAGGGGCAGCGCCAGGTGAGAGGGCATTGGGAGGCAAAGGGCTACCAACTCCCTGCATCCCACCCCATACAGCTCCTTCACAGCACCCACAGCTAATGGGGAGTCGCAGGGTAATAGACCAGATCCCAAAGCCCAGCACACTCACTGTGCCCTCTCTATCACGGCCCCTTCCCGACCAGAAAGTCTCTGTGGCTGAAAGTCTGGACAGGGCAGACACGTGCATGGAGACCAGGGAAAGAGACTCAGAGCTACTCAGACTTTGGGCCACATTGTCACTAGGACGGTGGTGGCTGGGCACCTGTGAGCCCACTGGGAGGAAGCTGGCCTGGTGCCTGAAAAAATGTGATCTGGGGACATCCAACAAGGTGAATCAAGAATCCAGGCTGTCTGCAAATGAAGCCATGGGATCCTGGGAATTCTGTGGCTGCGACCCAAAAACTTGGGAGCTGTTATCCTTGGAGCTGACATCCAGCTGTCAACCTGCTGGCTCCCCTCCACCTGCCCTCAATTTCTGGTCTTTCCTCTCCCATGTAGGGCCACACTTAGAGTCAGACAGCTCCAGCTCCAAAGCCCTCTGCAGGGGAAGAAAGAAGCCCAAAAAGGGACTGGTTCAGACTTGGGCTCCCTATGGCAGCAGAGGCAGAGGAAAAGCTGCCTCTCTGGGCACTGAGCCCATGCCCTTGGTGCTGGACGGGAAGTTTGGGCGTTCTCCTGCAGCCTCCAGGGAGCCGGGTCAGGCGTCCTGTCTCTGGCTTTCTCAGAAGAGGATGTGAGGCCCTAGCCACACTGTGAATGTCCTGTCTTGGTGGGGTACAGATTGCTTCGTGAGATAAAGCTAGGGTCGGGCCCTCTAAAGAGAAATCCACACCACCCCCACCAGCAACCTAGGAACTCCTTCCCCGTGTCTCTGGAACAGGAGACCCCAGGGCCACTCACAGACGACAGAAACCACTGATGTTAGCTCCGCGGAAGCTGGAGGACGTGATCTTTAATCAAAGCGCCTGTCCTGCTCCAGGCCCAGCCCAGGACATATTTACAGGATGCTGGGGGCCCCCGGTTCCTGCCTGCCTCTGGCCCTGCCAGGGGGACAGGGAGACAGCAGGGAGCCCTCGGGCGGGGCCCTGGAGGGTGCACTCTGCTTGTACCCCACCGCGTGAGTCTCCATCTGGGCTGACCAAGGGGTGGTCTGCCCACTCCTCACTCGGGCAGTGCCATGATGTTCTGAGGAGCCCCAGGAGTGGGCACCTGTCCGTGTCTGTCCATGGGGCTCAGACTCTGCTTGCCCTGAGGGTGGTGAGATCATCAGGGAATCCTGCCCCCCCTGTGACAAGGGCTGAAGCAGCTGCAAAGTCCTGGGGGTATCCAGAACCCCAACTCCGGTCTGGGGCTTTCATCTACCCGGTGGTCCCACCAGCTGGAGCTCCTTCCCTAGTGAGAGGGGTGGGGTGGCACTCAGAGGGCGTGCCCCCTTCTGTCTCTGGGGACGGGGCTTCCATGGGGAAACCACTACTTGGTCCTGGAATGAGGAAGGGGTGCAGTGCCTGGGGGACTTTTCTAGAAATCTTGGACCGTCCCTAAGATCCAATCTGCTTCTCTCTAACTCTCTAAGACACTCTTTGCCCCACATTTCTCCCTGGGAAAAATGACCCAGCCAGGAGCTCTGGGCCACACTAGAGGTACCTAAACCCTGAGTCGGCCCCAGCGTCACCTTTCTTGAAGAGGGAAGGTGACGTTTTATTCCAGGGACTGTCTTCTGGACCCCCACCATCCTCATCCTGGCAGGCCACAGGGGGGTCAGCGTGGACATGTATGTGGTCACCTGCCCCTGGCCCGGGGCACGGCGCAGGCAGCTTTGGTTTGAACCGACACTCGGCCTTGTCTCCGGTCAGTCAGCAGGCCGGGTGGAGGGGCAGGGCCTGGCCTCCCCTGTGCTTTCTCCTAAAGAGCCAAAACACACAGGCCCTCTCTTGCCCCATCCCAGCCACTGGGAGGGACACTCATCCCTGAAGGTTCTGTGAGGAGATGCCAGCCCCTTCCCCAGGTCCCACAGCCTGGTTCTGAGCAGGGACCGTCCTGGGGCCTCCTCGGGCGGCCCCCTGGCAGCTGCCCCTTCTCTCTGGGCTGCGGGATCCGCGGAGATGGAAGCTACATTCACACAGGTGGGCGAGGCCAGGCCGCATGAGCCGTGGTAGGGGACCGGCAGGAGTGACCTCCAGGCCCAGTCCGCCCTGGTGGTGTAGACAGGGAAGGCCACTGGCCCCCCCACCAGCCCAATAGGGCCAAGGCTGAAGGGCTCGGCCCGGAAGACATATGCTTGGAGCCTCCCTCCGTGGCTGGGCACGGCAGGCAGCTCGTAGCTCAGGGTGGAGACGGTGGGCGCCAGCCTCAGAGGGAGGGAGGTGGCCCTTAGGCCCCTCCAGACCTGGAACGGAGACGGGGTGTCAAGGGTGTGGGGCAGGAGGCAGGTCTGGAGGTAGAACCCCCCCCCCCCTGAGCCAGGCCTTGGGAGGTCCGTGCTGAGCTGGGTGGGGACAGCAAGTTACAGGCTGGCCAGGGAGGGGGTCTGGCAGGAGGTCAGACAGCAGCGACATGGAACACACAACAGATGGGACGCAGAGGGGGGAGCCAGACTGCGGAGGGGGGACAGACACAGTGCCAAGCTCCACCTGGGGGTGTCTGACCCCAGGAAGGGATGAAGGCCCGAGAGGAGAGTGGGCCGATGGGGACTTCTTCCGGGAGCAGCTTCTCCCACCCCCGGAGTGGCAGCAGCGGGGATCGGCCCCCAGTTCCCCATCCACAGAATGCGGGTGACGGATGAGATGGGACACAAGGACAGCGGGAGGGATGACGTGGCCGGCGTCACACTGCCCCCTGCTGGGTCGGGTCGTACCTTCCTCTGCGGATGTTTCTTCAGGAGCCATGAAGGAGAGAGAAGAGAAATGGGGAGGAGAGAGGAAAGGAGCCTTCAGGAATGTCCTGGGGAGACCCAGCACCCCGAGACGGTCTGGGCTCCCCAGAGAAGGGGACAGAAGATCCGCCGGCTTGAAATCCTGGTTGCCCCAGCAGGCCATGTGAGCCTCAGACCCACAGAGCACAGGCTGTATGAGGCACCCACCTGTTGGGGTGGGGCTGTTACCTCCCCAGGCTTTTTTTCTTTTTTTGGGGGTGGGCCACACTAGGTGACGCTAAGGGGTTTACTCCTGGTTATGTGCTCAGCAATCGCTACTGGCTCGGGGGGCCATAAAGGACTCCGGGGATCAAATCCAGGTCCGTCCTGGGTCAGCCGCATGCAAGGCAAATGCTCTACCACTATGCTATCGCTCTGGCACCCCTCCCCAGATTTTTAAAGGGGACCAGCCTTGGGCTGTGAGCTGTGAGCACAGAAGCAGCTCATCTCTCAGGGAGGCCCCCGAGATGCAGGAATCTGGGACCGACAACACCGGAGGACTGTGCCATGGGTGCAGGGAGAGGGTGTCTTACTTAAATCCCCAGCCCGTGCCGCCCAGCACGATGGCTGCGACCAGGACGGCTCCAGCGATGGAGCCGATGATGATGTTGGTGCCACTGGGACCTGGGGGAGGGCAGGGCTAGGCTGGCAACACGGACTCACAGAACACAGCAAGTGGGCACAGCTACCCGGCTCACTGCCTGGCCTCACCCTTGTATCGTTCCGTCTCCCCAGTGGGCGGAGGCGTGGGCAGGGGGTTGTGGACACTGCAGTCCTTGCCCGTCCAGTCAGGCTGGCAGATGCATTTCCCTTCATTGCTGCAGACCTGGAGGGTGGAGAAGGCAATTGGGGGGGGGGTGGTCCTCGGGATAGCAGCCTCCGCTGCTGCCTCTCTCACCTCCCCAGCTACAAGGCACACACCCCATGGTGGGAGCAGACACGTCGGTCGCCGCTGCCAGGGCAGGTGCTGAAGTTGAAGGCAGAGGCAGGCAGGCAGCGGTGATCCAAGCACAGCATGTTGGGCCCACAGGCTGTACCATCTTCCACGTAGCTCAGGTCAGAACCGTCGGCCAGCTGTACGTGGCCACCCCTGGGGAAAGGGTGCTGACCCTCTCAGCCTTCATGCCCCTCGCTTCTCCATGGCAGCCCCCCCCAACCACCCCTGCCCCCGGCAGTCACCTGCAGTCCAGTTCCTTGCCCTGATGGTAGAAGGTGACACTGCTAATGTCTCCCCCCAGGTCTCCCAGTCGAGGGGCTCCAGAGATGTTGACGCAGAGAAGGAAGCCACAGAGCACATCCCTGTCGGGGTAACGAGGGGCCAGCGGAGCCCAAGGCTGACCTCAATCAGGCCCATGTCCTCCCCTCAGGTCTCACTGGCTGGGCCTCTGAGACTAATATCCACACCAGGCCCTGCCCCAGAGCTGGGCATCCCTTCCCACCCACCCCCAGAACTCCAGAACTCACTGTTTATTGCATTGGACCCAGCCTGACCCCTTGCGCCCACAGTTTCCTCGCTCGGTCCCCTCCACGTTCAGCTTCTCGTAGCAGAAGCGGTCAGCGGCCCCTGCAGATGACAAAGACCATGAGGAGAGGGTTCGAGGCCCCTTACCCCACACCTACTCCCTTTAGACCTCAGGTCTGCACCTCCAAAGTTCTGCCTGGCCTTCTGACCAACTGGGGCTCTGGGGCCCAGATATTTGCAAGAGTCATACATTTGCAAGCACCTTCAGCTAGAACTGTCCCACTGCATACACCGTACACTCACCACGACCCCAGAGCGCCTGGCATTGCCGGTCCCGGGTTTTGCATCGTCCCCCATAGCAGCGGCCCTGAGGGATCAGCAGGGAGCAGGGGAGGGAGACATGGAATAGAGATAAGAGAAGCCACTGAGTCTGATCCCCAGTTCTCCCCTCTGCGTTGAGCCTGGTCTCCAGGCAGGCACCCCCAGGTCTCTCCTACCTGTTCGTGATCACAGTAGTACCCGTCTAGCTTGTGCAGGTTCGGGGGGCACTGTGGAGAGAGGGGCTGGGCTGAGCAGAGTAGCCAGTGCCCGCTCAGGAGGGCTGTTACAGGGTTCTTCTGGGTCAAGGACCAGAAATTTGGCTTTGAAAACAAGCCACAGAGCTGCCCAGGTGTGTAAATAAAGACTTCTGAGTCTTTTAGTGTATTTGGGGAGCTGCTGGGTGGGGAGGGCAATTGGGCCACAATCAGAGGTAGTAACAAACCACGTGGTGCTGGGATCTAACTAGGGTCAGCTGCATGCAAGGCGTGAACCTAACATCTCTCCTCGCCTGCTGATACCCTTATTATTGATCATCGGAAACATTGGAAATCCAGAACCAAGGCTCGGGAAGAACTCCATTCCGGGATGAGGTCGCTTAGGTTGAGCAGGAAGGGCCAGAACAGCAGCAATCACTAAAAGCCAGGTGGGCTTGCCCGGGGGTCCCGCAGGGCAGCGGGAGGAGCGAACCTGGCTCGAGTCCCCGGTGCAGGTCTCTGCGATGTCGCACTCGTTCACCGCTTCTCGACAGGACACACCCCGCGGCTCGTACTGCGGACGGGACGCGAACCACCAATTCAGAAGGAGCCCCGCCCCGCCCTTCCCGTAAGCCCCGCCTCCCTCCACCCTATTGGCCTTTGCTTGCGCCAATCATCTCCCGCTCCTTAACCACGCCCCCTTTGACCCCTTGACCACGCCCTATGGACACGCCCCCTCCCGCCTTGCACCTTGCAGCGGCGGCAGCAGAGCCCATCGCTGCACATGGCGTCGTGCGTCAGGGTGCATTTCTTGCAGCAGTTCCCGCCGGCGCGGTTGCATTCCTAAGGAAGGCGAGGAGCGGGAGGCGGAGGGGCGCCGGCGCTCCCCATCGACCCCCTTCCCAGATGCCCCCTGCACCCCACCCGCCCGATGACTCTGGATGCTCACCTGCACTGAGCCGCAGTCGCACTCCTCCCCCGCCTCCACGAAGCCGTTCCCGCACTCCGGAGGGTCCAGGAGCTGGACCCGACAAACGCAAAGGGTGTTTGGGGGTTCCGGCCAGGGCCTACCCGAGCCCCACACTCCCCGCCTCCTCCCCTCTGGCGCCGGTGGTACCTTGAGGGGCTTGTTGAAGAGGCAGCTCCCGCCGCCCTCCTGCAGAAACTGGTTGAATTCGTCGATGCTGCAGCGAGAGAACTTACGGGGCAGATAGAACCTGGCAGGGTGGCAGAGATGCAGCTAGAAGCAGCTGGCAGGGGTGCGGAGACGCGGGCCCTGGGTCCAGGTGCACCCTCCCGGTCCAGCCAGTTTCTTGGTTTGCACCCTCTGCAGCCAAACAGGAGCAGGGAGGAGCCCCAGAACTCGGTCCCTCTCTGCCAGCCAGGAGATGAGGTTGGAGCACCCCAAAGAAACGGGCTACAAACGCAACGCGACTCTAGCGGCTCCTGCTGGCGACAGGGCATGTCGCAGGCAGGACAGCAGGATCTAGGGGAGCAGTGTGAGAATGTGTGTATGTGTGTGTAGGGGCCACACCCAGCAGTGCTCTGGGGTCTGTGCAGGGTGTTGGGAATCTGCCAGGGCCAGAGACAGGTGCTTGGCTTCTGAAGCCACCTCGGAGACTCATGTCCCCCAAGAGTCTGACTGTCCCGTGCATGACTCACCCAGTGTCTTCCATAATGCAGCCCAGCCAGCTGTCCGGACACTTGCAGTCACCTGAGCAGTGAGACATGAGCAGAGCGACGGTCCCTCCCACAGGCTGGGGGCTAGGGTTGGGGCAAGGTTGGGGGGGGGAGGCTCCCCAGATACCTGCTGAGCTCCGGTGCTTATTCCACATCATGCCCAGGTTCTGCCCCAGCGTCTGGGCCAGCGTCACCGCCATGGCCCCTATGTTGTCGTACTTGGGGTGAGGAAGACGGATCACAGACGTGCCTCCATCCCTCCAAAGGGCCCCTCGCTCCTCCCAGTCCGGCCCCCCAGCTCACCTCATTTACGCCTCCACCCCTGGACAGCGAGCAAATGCCCCCCACATAGGCGGCCCCGCTGCTGGAGCTCTGGAAGGTTCTGCCCCTGTAAGGCAAAAGGGGGTTCAGGGGTTGCTGCTTCTCCCAAGGAGTCACCCTGGGCTGTGAAGGGAACTGGGGGAATGAGACCCACCATGTCAACCATGCATGCTCATGTCCTCTTCACTGACCCACGAACAACTTGAAGGTTCCGAGTGGGACAGTGGAACAGGGGCAGAGAGGACAGAGAAAAGTCCCTGGGGTTTGAGCAAGAGCAGCAGGGGCCAATGGTAACGGGTGGTAGCCAGGAAGCCCCCAATTCTATTCCTGGCACCTTGGGGCCCAGGGGAGGACTCACGAGAAGAGGTGGGTGGCGTCGCTGGGCTCAGGAAGTCCCTCCCTCCGGTAGACCATGAGCCGGGCCAGGGTCTCCAGAAGGTCGTCCTGAACCTGGATCTTGTCCCCATCTGCCCACGTCTCCATGGCAACCAGCACGATGCGGGTGTTGAGCTGTTCCTTGTACATCTGCACCCCAGGTGGAGAAGAAGAGAGGGGTGAGGGTTCTCAGGGCTGGGGCTGGAGGAACAGGGGGTCAGGGGATAATGAGGCCCCAAGACATGCCCCAGATCTGTGAGTACAGGCAGGGGGTCACAGAGGTGCCTCGACTCACCACGTCTGCCAGGTTCACCACGGACTTGGCAAAGTTGCTGGTGAGGGCCACTGACTGACGCATCTGCTCAAACTGGGGGAACGAAGAGGGGGCTGTGGGCGGGCTCCCTCTCACCCTCCTCCCCATGTGCCCGGGGGCACTCACCAGCTGGTGGTCGTTGATGACGATGAGCTCCACGTACTTGGTCTCGCTGTGCACGGTGGGATGGGCCCGGCGGGTCTGCGGGGTGGCAATCAGTCCCCCCACGCCTGGCATTGGCCAGGCCACGGGAGACTGACGGGGCAAGCGCTGGGTTCTCAGTGACCAGGCCAGGACCACCATGAGCCCCAGAAAAGGTAGTGTGAGACATGTGTTGGGGCTCCCTCCCAGAGACAGTACTTGGCCCCCACATTGGACGAGGCCCCAGTGTGCAGGGTAGGGGGCAGAAGGGTGTGTCTGCAGCCCGTGCTCTGTGCGGGGCCCATACCTGCCTTTTCCTTCGCAGCCTCGGCAGTTCTGCAGGGGACTGGGCAGGGACAGTGAACAGGCATCCTGGGGAGGGGACACCGGTGAGGGGGGGCTGGCTGGCCCCACCCCTGCTCCCTCATCCCTCCCTTACCTGGTTCCTTGCAACTGAAGGGGGCTGGCAGGAGAGGGGTCCGGTAGATGAGGTGTGGGAGGGGTCCCTGCAATTGAGGGGAATTAGTCAGGGGGGTCACGGAGTCTTCCCACCCTGGGGTGACCCAGAATTGGCCTGAGCTCCTGTGTCGGATTTGATCTCCCAGATGCTCAGATTCCGGGGTCAAGGCCCAGGGGTGGCCTGAGTGATCGGGGCAAAGGACACTGGAGCCAGCAGGGAGGTTACTTGGGGGACAGAGGGGACACTGGAGCTGGGGTCACCGAGGAGGGCAGGGAGGCTGAGGTTACCAAGGGTTGGAGGTACAGTTGCAGGACCGAGCATTGTGGGGGGACCCACCTGAGGGACTTCCTGAGACTCGACCAGGACACGGGGCTCCACGGTGTAGGTGAAATTCCCATCGGAGAAAACCCCACTGTGGAGACAGGCACGTGGCTCCAGGGCCCCCCACTTTCCCACCACCCAGCCCTTCCCCTACTCACTGAAGCCCCTGGCAGGTGGAGAGTGCGGCAAAGGAGTGAGGGTTCCCCCGGAGCTTCCCCTGGTAGTAGCAATGGTCCTTGGCCCCCTGCGAGACCAACCAGAGTGTGAGCTTGGCTCTGCCTTTTGTTGGGGGAACCCTAGCAATGCCAACCTGGCTGCTCAGGCTAGGCCCCCTACTTCGCTGTTCACCCCAGGGAGATTGCTAGTCTTTTTTTTTTTTGGGGGGGGGTCACACCCGGCAGTGCTCAGGGTTTACTCCTGGCTCTATGCTCAGAAATCGCCCTTGGCAGGCACAGGGGACTATATGGTATGCCGGAATTCGAACCACCGTCTCTCTGCATGAAAGGCAAACGCCTTACCTCCATGCTATCTCTCCGGCCCCTGCTAGTCCTTTCTGATCTCCTTCTAGACTGTATCAGCAGCTCTTAACTATTTTGGGGAGCTTGTGAAGACTCCTCTGGGGACCACTGTGTGCAAGTTCTGTTCTAAGCATGGGGCACACCCCAGGAAATCTGCCACACAGACATCCCCAACCACTACCACAGCCTGAACACAGGGCCTGGCTGGGCGCAGTGGTCAGAGAGACCAGCACTCTTCCTCCTGAGTTACTGAGGAGGGGATCTAATTAGACTACCTCTCTGCTGGACCGCTGACTTTCTAGGACAGCCAAGATCTGAGTCCTCAAGAGTCTCCAAACCAGGCAGAGTTGGGGTTCAGCCATCTTGGGCATGTCAAGGGAAGTTCTTGACCTGGAGCCCCCCCCCCCTGTCTACAGGCTCCCAGTCCCATGGTCCCCATAAAGGCACTCACAGTGCTGTGTTGGGTGGGTCCATCCCGGCTGAAGTGACGCTCCACGTACTGGGAGGAGAGGAGGTGGCTGGAACAGGGCAGGGGGTCACTGGGAGACAGGCTGTCCCCGTGCCTGCCCCATCCCTACCACACTCGCAGTCCCCCACCACTCACTGGTTGAGCTCCAGGTCCAGAGTGAAGTTGGAGTTGAAGGCCGGGATGACGAAGCTCACCTGGGCCAGGTGGACAGGCTAGGGGCAGGCAGAGGGGTGTCAGCAAGAGATAGTCTGAAGTAGGGAGCAGGGTAGGGGCCAAGCCCACAGCTAACGGGGCTGCTGATTCAGGGAGAAGAGGCCTACCCAGGCTCCTCTTCCTCTGGGACCCTGACCCCTTGGGGGAGAAGGGGAGTGGTATAAGGTTTTGTGCCAGGCCAGTTGGTTGCTTTGGGTGGTGCCCCTGGATCTAGTCTGGGAGAACAACAGAAATGAGCTTTAAAAGAAAGTCCCACAAAGTATCTGGGAACAGGGCAATCCAGAGAGGGATCCCCTGCAGAACTTCTCTGCCTGCATCAGGTCGCAATGAAGGATGGAGGACGAAGGATGGAGATATGGAGGGTGGAGGTTGGAGGGTGGAAGGTGGAAGATGGAAGATGGAGGGTGGAAGATGAAGGGTAGAGGGTGGAGGATGGAGAATGGAAGCTGAAGGTTGGAGCGTGGAAAATGGAGGGTGGAAGATGGAGGATGAAGGACGGAGGATGGAGGGTGGAAAATGAAGGGTAGAGGATGAACGATGAAAGATGGAGCGTGGCTGGAAGTAGGGATGGCGCAGACATCTCCCTTTCAGGAAGGAGGACTTGGCTCCGATGCCCCGTCTGTTGCCCTCTGCCTCACCCAAAGCAGCTCATCTTTAATATTTCAATCCTATGGTTAATTTTTAAACACGGAAGTTTTCCTGATAAATTTTTCAGAGGGGGACTTTGCGGTGGGGCTGGGAGGCTCCAGTTGCCATGGCAACGCACCAGCTCTGGGCAGAAAGATCCCCCATGGGGCCCGGACACTAGCTTGGGGGGGGGGGAAGGAATCCCAAAGAAGAGGGGAAGGGATTGAGTAGAAGCTGAAAAAGGGGTCCTGGACCACACAAGGATACCCCTGGAATCCCAAGTCTTTGTAAAGATCGACAGTATATTGGGGTCCTAGGGTGAACTCAGTTAGACACCACAGCTACATACCACATGCATACATGCTACACACATACAAGAATAACACATCATACAAACCACATGCTCAACACACATGTGTACAATCACACAACTGTTAAAAATTCTCCCACTCTGGAGTCACCCGCAGCTCCCCTTGGGGTGTTCTGTTCCTTTCTTTCACTTTATGGGGTTCCTTCTGCTCTCATATTTCCTAAATAAAACTATTTTTACTTCAAAAAGGAAAAAAAGAAAAGGCGTGAGGTGTAGGCGTTCTGGGGGGGCCTCAGAGCTGCCGCCTCCTCTCCCCCTGTCCTGTGCAAAGGCTGAACCCCAGACCAGATGGGGCGGCCTCACCCCTGTGCCGTGGGAGGATTCTGAGGCTCTTCTGGGGGGGGGAGCAGCAGGGGATGGGGACAGGAGGGAGCCCCCAGATCATGCCAACCAGGCCCAGCTGCCTCCAGGGCTTCCTCAGCACAAAGGGAAGGCAAAGTGGGTATGGCCTAGGAGATGATGGGATGAAGGGGCCTAAGGCTGAAGCTGGGTCACACCCTCTGAGCCTTAAGGACCAGACACCCACTTCCCAGACTGACCTGGGCCAACCCATCCTAGACTCATCCTAAACCCCAATAGCATTGATCAACTGGAAATAGAAGATGGGGCATGAGGGGGTGCCTCCCCTCCCCCACTGACCAGGACCATCTCCACCCCTACCTGCCCCCCATGTCCCCTACCAGTTTCCCACATAGCCTCTACTCTCACCCTGCTCCCCCCACCACCGTTCTCAGGCTCAGGATGATGTATGCTTTCTCTGAACCCCACATTTGTCCACAAAGGGGGTAAATCATGGGATGGGGGCTGTAAGGTGGGCCAGGAAGCAAGTGGGATGGGGCATCCCAGGGCATAGAACCTTGGCAGTGCACCCAGGAAATCAAGAGGGCTGATCAAGAGGGGAAGCAGAAGCTGGGAGAAACAGATACCAGGTCCTCTGCCCTCCACTTCCTGCAGAGTTTACGTCCTTTCAGGTTGCTGGTGTTTGACTGTGCAGTCCCTTTCTTACAGGACACATGACCCAGTAAGGGGCAGCCAGAGTGCTGGAAGGGGGGCTCACCTGTTCTCATGGGGATACAGGGGTGCATCTCAGCCTCATCAGTAGGGGAAGACCACCCCACATCTCTCCCAGGGACTCTGTACCTCAATGCCCCCAGAAAAATGACTGGGGTAGTTGGGAACACTCAATGGTGTTTAGGGGCTACTTCTGGGTTGTGTTTAGGGTCACCCATGGCAGGGATTGGGGGACCCTCTATATGGTCAGGGGTCAAATGGGTAGGATAGGGTCAAATAGGAACCATAACTCTCTCCCTCTCCCCCATCTCTCTCACACACATACACACACAGATGTTCAAGCAAACATGTTCTAGCAAAGCCAGGTGGTCCTGACTACCCCCCACACCCCCAGTCCCTCCCAAGGGAACCCCTGCCATCCTCAGTACATGCCACCCTAGACCTGCCTAAGCACAGTCACTTCCTCCTTCAGACTCCCGCACTCATGGATTTGACCCATCCCACCCTTCTGAGCCAAACTATCTGATGCTTGTGTCTCAAAATCGGGGGACATGAAGGCAAATGCAGAAGTCCTGCTGTAGGGTATAGTTGAGTCTGCAAGGCTGGGAGGCTATACCTCCCCTGTAGCCAACTCATGACTTCCCAGGCTTTGGGGATGCTCTCTGTGGATCTGGCCAGATTTGGGGTACAGGGGAAAGGAGACTAAGATCCCACGGAAGTCCTAGAACCATAGGCACCATCCCCGAGGCTCTACTGAGCAACACCAGCAAGCTGAAGCAAGAGGGCCCCCAAACGCCTCAGAAGCCTAAATTTCCAGGCACTTCCCACAGGGACCAGACCTAACTTCCTGCCTGCACTTCCTCCTGCAGGTTTGCAAAGCCAGACTCGCTGGCCTATCTCTCATCGCTTCCTAGGGTTGGGGGACAAGCCTCACAGGGCTGGGCACCCCATTCGGCTCCCACAAATACACACAGTACAGGCAAAGGGCACAGAAGCCTCAGGGAGCTACTTGTCTTTCAGAAACTTAGCAAAATGCGGGCCAGAGCGATAGCACAGCAGTAGGTCATTTGTCTTGCTCACTGCTGACCCAGGACTGACCTGGATTCGATCCCTGACATCCCATATGGTTCCCCAAGCCAGGAACGATTTCTGAGCCAGGAGTAACCCCTGAGTGTCACTGGGTGTGGCCCCCCAAAAAAAGAAACTTAGCAAAATGAAAGCCCAGTGTTTTTTTTTTGTTTGTTTGCTTTTGCTTTGTTTTTGGGGCTATACCCCTCTGTACTCAGAGCTTTTGATTCTGCACTCAGAGATCATACCTAGTGGACTTGGGGGACACTGGGGTGTTAGGGATTGAACCCAGGTTGGCCACAGGCAAGGCAGATGCCCAAACCCATTGTACCTTTCACACTGGCTACCCACTTCGGAGATTTTTGTAATTGTTAGTTTTAGGGCCACATCAAGCATAGCTTGGGGGTGGCTTCTAGGCGTGCTCAGGGGACCATGCAGTGTCTGGACTCCCACATACAAAGTGTGCACTAAGCCTTCTGAGCTAGCTCTCCAGCCTCGAGATACATTTTGGTGATGGTGCTCAGGAAACATTCCTGATAGGAACACAGGCGATACTGGGGATCAAACCCAGGTCTGCTTCATGCAAGACAAGGATTTCCAGCCCCTGAAATTTCATTTGTGCATCATCAGATAATCTCCAAGAGTATGAAGAATAAAAACACCGGTTTAAAGAAGTTTAAAGAATTTGTTTGGGGGGCCGGGCGGTGGCGCTAAAGGTAAGGTGCCTGCCTTGCCTGCGCTAGCCTTGGACGGACCTCGGTTCGATCCCCCGGTGTCCCATATGGTCCCCCAAGCCAGGAGCAACTTCTGAGCACATAGCCAGGAGTAACCCCTGAGCGTTACCGGGTGTGGCCCAAAAACCAAAAAAAAAAAAAAAAAAAGAATTTGTTTGGGCCCGGAGAGATAACACAATGGCGTTTGCCTTGCAATCAGCCAATCCAGGACCTAAGGTGGTTGGTTCGAATCCCAGTGTCCCATATGGTCTCCAGTGCCTGCCAGGAGCTATTTCTGAGCAGACAGCCAGGAGTAACCCCTGAGCACCGCTGGGTGTGGCCCAAAAACCAAAAAAGAAAAAAAAAAAAGAATTTGTTTGATAAACTGGGCAGAGAAAAGGGGGGAGGGAAGCAATAGGGAAGTAGAAAGGCAGGAGTCAGCAGGGAGGGGACCTACGGCAACTTCCTAGCGCCCCAAGATAGAGGAGGTAGCCTTAGCAGCAGCAGGAGTTTCAGTTTTTTTGTTTGTTCTTGTTTTCGGTTTTTGGATCACACCCAGCGGTTCCTCTTGGTTCTGCATTCAGAAATTGCTCCTGGCAGGCTCAGGGAACCATATGGGATGCTGGGAATCCAACTGGGGTCCTTCCTGGGTTGGCTGTGTGCAAGGCAAATGCACTACTGCTGTGCTATCATTCCAGTCCTGAATTTCCGTTCTTAAGGACAGAGGACCAGTTTCCAAGAACAGGATGTGATCTGGAATCTGAGGACAATCCTCCCTTGTAGGTCACTGTCCTCGGGGACGCACAGAGCAGTCATGAGGGGAAGCCAATGTGCCCCCCACCTGGCTGTGGAGAATGCAGGACTTGGCTTGCCTGGAGCCTGGGAGGGACCCAAGTGCCCACCCCTTAGCCTTGGCATCAGCACTAGACACAGAGTATTGGGCCTGCCCACCCACACCTGTTCTTCTGCTTCTTCTCTAATGCCCAAAATCCCATCTGGGAAGGTCACACCCAGCAGAGGTGGGGCTCAAAGCCAGGGCCCCTGGAGGCAAAGCATGTGCTCCAGCCTAATGCAAACAGGGGGTTTGGGTCTGCACAGAGCACCTTCTTCCTGCCGACTCAGTTCAGGCTGGTTCACGGCCTCAGGGAGAAGCTGGGCCAAGCTCACTGCTCTCCCTGACTTCCAGTCCCTGCTCCCCCCAGCCCACCCCTGCTGGGTGGCCAGATACATGGCTTTGGCCTGGCCTTGGCCCAGACAACCAGACTCGTTGGCCTATCTCTCATCATTTCCTGGGGTTGGGGGACAAGCCTCACCCAGCTGCCCTCAACTACTCCCACAGAAGGTGGCCTGAACACCCCCTGCAATTACCCATGCTGTCCCTACTTTCCTATTTATAAGTTTTCCATCCTATCCTTTCCTGGGTTCCTGAGAAGTGAGGTTGCCCCAGGCGGCATGGCCTCAGAGCAGCTTTCGTGTGGGTTTTGGAGGCTCCCCTCAGAACACAGGCAGCTGCCGCCCTTCCTTGGGCTCACTTGGCCCCACATTCCTGCCAAAAGCTACATCCCTACTTCACCCTCTGACAATGGCCTGTCTGCCCTCCTGCCTCCCCTCAACTCCTGGGGACCCTATGTTCTTTTTTTGTTTGTTTGTTTTTGGGCCACACCCGTTTGATGCTCAGGGGTTACTCCTGGCTATGCGCTCAGAAATCGCCCCTGGCTTGGGGGGACCATATGGGATGCCGGGGGATCGAACCGCAATCCGTCCTACGCTAGCACTTGCAAGGCAGACACCTTACCTCTAGCGCCACCTTCCCGGCCCCGACCCTATGTTCTTGCATATCTAGAAGTTTCTCCCAGTATCTGTGGTCTAGAACCATTTCCAAGCAAGACAAGCCAGGTGCTCACGGCAGCCCTCAGCAAGAAGGAGCAGGGGGTCTAAGGGATAGAACAGGGGTACAGTGCCTGCTTTGTATGGGGCCCATCCCCGTTTCTGACCCAGCATACCAGATGGTCCTGAGCAAAAAGCCAGGTGTTATGCTCTGAGCACTGCCAGATGTGACCCAAAACCAAAACAAGACTCTGGACATCACCCGCCAAGCAGCCACTTGAGTCCTATGTGAATTGGGGTTGGGACCTTGTCTCAGTCCCCCTGTTCCTGGAATGGGACCAGCTGCTCCCTCCCCAGGGACCCATGAAAGACAGAGTAGGACCTGGTGCAGGAAGCACTGTCACTTCTCCATCTCCCTGTGAGGGGGTCAGAAGTGCTAAGACGTGAGCATCCCAGGTCTGACTCTGGACCTATGTGGGTACTTTGGGACAGGGCCAGTAACACCCATTCTTCTGGCAGGGAAGCGAAGCGGGACAGATGGACAGATGCCTCCTTTCATCTTCCTTGACCTTGCCTGGGTCGGGGTGCTTGAAAGGAATCCTGAAAGGCTGAGGAGGTTGTGGACAGTTTTGGTCTTGGGGAGAGTCGCTGTGGAGATGGACGTGGGGTTGGTCCCCTCTTCTTCCCTGACTTCTGCTTCATGCCCAGTCCCCCCTTCCCCCATGCTCTGACACAGGGATCCTGGGACGACTCAGACTACTGCCCCCTCCTCCTGGGTGAACCCCCCTATTTCAACACATGCTAATCCCCCCATCACCTAGCAAAATGACACCCAGAAACTGCCCCTTTCTGCTCTCCCCACATGGACACAGCACCCCAATGCCCCAGAACCTCATCTCCCTCGAGGAAGAATTTGGTCTGAAAGAGTCCCCAAATATTCACTCCTTCCCATCCCCATTTCCCTCACTAGGAAAGGGGGACCCCTTTCCCCAATCTGGACACCCCTCCCTAAAAACACCAGGTAGGAGGTTCAGGAGTGGGGGGGCAGCATTTAACACCCTGCCAACACAGCCTTGGGGTGCACAGGTGGGCGGTACTGGGGAAACAAGGTGGACACCCCACCCCCCGGTTGGTTGGCAAGGGAGCTGGCAGGCGGGGTGGGGGGCCCACATCTGACCTCCTGGGAGCCTGGGCAGGCCCTGAAGCAGCCTGTACCCCCTCCCCCAGCCCATTATCCAGTCCTGAGATGGTCTATCTATTATGCATGCCGCCTTCCTGCTCGACTCCATTTCCAGATTCCCCCCCACCGCACCTCCTCGGCCCCCTCCCCCTTGAGGGCTTTTAACCAAGTGCATTAGGCAGGGCCAGGTGCCAGCCGGACAGATGTCTGTAATGTCAGCCTCCGTCCCTGCGGCCTCCCTCCCATCGGCTCCCACTTGCCAAAACTTCCCCGCCTGGGCTGTACCGACTCCTGCACCTCCCTTTCTGCCAGGCCTTCGGCAGGCAGCGGCCCTCCCGCCCCCGCGGGCCTGGCTAACTTGCAGCTTCCAGCTTCTGGAGAACCGACGCGTGCTCAATGAATATTCCAGCTGGGAGATTATTATTCACATGATATTAATTAATTATTAATTGCAATTAATCTCTTTCATTCCTCCTAACCTTCCTCTGGGAGGCACAAGGGGCCTGCCTGGTGGTGGCTGAAAAGGATGTAAGGGGGGGAGGGAGAGATGACATTTGTGGGTGAGCTTCGGGCCTCTAACGTTTTTTTTCAAGTCCCTCACATTCACCCAAGGCAGGAAAAAAAAAATCGCAGGCCTGTCAGTGCAAAAAGGGAAACTGAGGCAGACACACACATTGAACTGTTCCAAAGAAAGCCCCACTGTGGGAGATGAGGCAAATCTTCACCTGGGGCGCCTGACTGCTGCTTCTCGAGAAGCAGGCTCCCTCTGCCCTAGCTGAGTCCCTGCCCAGAAAGAACAGGGGGGCAGCCTCAAAGCTGACCAGGAGGGGCCGGGTAGGTGGCGCTGGAGGTAAGGTGTCTGCCTTGCAAGCGCTAGCCAAGGAAGGACCGCGGTTCGATCCCCCGGCGTCCCATATGGTCCCCCCAAGCCAGGGGCGATTTCTGAGCACATAGCCAGGAGTAACCCCTGAGCGTCAAACGGGTGTGGCCCAAAAACCAAAAAAAAAAAAAAAAAAAAAAAAAAGCTGACCAGGGCAGCCCTGAGCCCCGGACACCTGCTGTCCAGCAAGGGCGGGATCCCCACGGTGGCGGTGAGGACCGGGCCAGAGCCGGAGAACTGAGCTCTAGCATTCAGGGTCGGGCACAGCTAAGGGGCCCATTCACAGATTGGCCAGGAGAGGAAAGGAAGCAGGGCAAGCACCCCAATTCGCTCCTGACCCCCCACTCTGGGCTCCAGGGCCCTTGGGTACCTGCCTGGGCCTCCCCGAACCCCACTCACCGGGCCCCCGGGCGGCTCCTGGCGGACCCTGGTGTCCAGCTGCTGCTTCCAGACCTCTCCCCCGGAGCTCTTCCCCACCAGCCGGCTGGGCTCAGTGACCTCGGGGGTGTCCGGGTTCCCCAACTGGGGGGACCCCCGCCAGCGCAGCGCTCCGACAGGACCCTGAGCTGCAAGACCTGGGTGGGTGGGTGGGTGGGTGGTGGGGACGACAAGGCCATATAGTAGCTGCAGGGAGCTGTGCCCCGGGGTAGGCGCCCCCCGACTCCCATCTCCCCGGACGGGGACGCAGGATCCTTGCAGAGGGAGAGCCGGTGGGGAGGGGGCCGGCGCCCCAGAGCTCCTGCCTGGCCGGCTGTCACGACTGCCCCCCCCCCAGCCAGCCAGCCAAGCCTCGGGGCGCTGCGGAGTCGCGGAGGGCGGCAGGGGGACAGGTGGGGCTGCACGGCACCGGCACTGCGGGGAAAGGCGGCTGCAGCAGCAACAGCAGCAGCAAGCGCCGCAGAGCCCCCGGGCTTGCATGCTAGGCACGCGAGGCGGGGGTCACTCACCGGGCGTGGGGAGCAGCGGCAGCGGCAGCAGCAGCAGCAGCGCCGCGATCGCCCAGCGCCGCAGCCGCCTCATGGCTCGAGCATAATCCCCGGGCCCGGGGGCTGCGGCTGCGAGCGGCGCGGGCGGCGGGCGGCGGGCGGGGCGAGCGGCGGCGGCGGCGGGGCCGCGGAGGAGGCGCGCACGTGAGCGCAGGGCCCGGCCACGCCCACACCGGGCGAGGCCACACCCACAACACAACGGGCACGCCCTCATTGGCCCCGACGACGCCCCGCTATCCCCCTCGGCCACGCCCACCTGTCATCCAAGCCCCGCCCACAGCTCGTCCGGCTCTGCCAGCCCAACCTCCAGGCCCCGCCCTGCCGCCCCACCCGAGAGCCAAGCCACGCCCAGGCCAGCATAAGCCCCGCCCCTCAGCCCCAGGCCCAAGTCCAGGCCCCGCCCCCGGCCCCCTGTCAGTGGAGGACAAAAGAGGCACCGCCCATGGGGCAGGTGGCGGCGGCCTGGCTCTGGGACCTGGGACCACGTGGGTTGGGCGCCCAGGGCGACTCACTTGTCAGTCGGAGGACCTGTGCGATTTGCGGGGGGTTGCCCTAAGCTTATCGTGGGGGGCACCCTCGGACATTGCATTGCAATCCACCTGGGATTGTGGCGATGCAAAGGAAGAACAAGGGAGCCCCCTCCCCAGGGCAGCGCCCACTCTACACACCCTCTGATTCCAAGACAAGACGCCCCTGCTTCAGAGAGCTCCAGGGATCCTCCTCAGCCAGGCCAGCTGTAAGGGTCGCCTTCTCCACCCAGCTTTCCCCCTCTAGCGCGCTCCCATTTCGTCTCCCCTTCCAGAATCTCTTTGAGAAGATGCTGCCGGAGGCCCCAGCTTCTTCTCTGCAGGTTGTCCTACCTACACCCCCTCTTTGAGCCTCCCTCCCCCGCTCACCACCCCAGCTCTACTCCTGGGATTTGGGCCAGAGTCAGCATCCCAGGAAACAGAGACCTGAATGGGGGTTGGAGGTGCAGGACCCCCCCCACCCTAGTCAGAGCATCCTTGCACCCACAAGGGGGGAGCTCAGGTGCCCGAGGAGCAGGAGTGAAGGCCGGAGGCCGGGACCCCTTCCCGCAACATCTGTTTCCACCTCAAGCTTGTGACAGCCCCCCCTTCCCCTGCCCCAGCTCTATTTTAGGCCCAGAAGAGGTGAGAAGGCGATTTGTAGGGAGGGCTGACATCGACACTGGGGTGGTGACGGTCCCCTGTATCCACCTGCCGCCCCAGCCCCAAGACTAGTGGGCCCTCACTGAAGCCATCCTGAGAAGGGGGTTCTGGGAGGAGGGGCCTAAGTACACCCAGGAAGCC
Organism: Suncus etruscus; assembly: GCF_024139225.1. NCBI lineage: Eukaryota > Metazoa > Chordata > Mammalia > Eulipotyphla > Soricidae > Suncus > Suncus etruscus. The sequence goes on along the minus strand of NC_064848.1, from coordinate 191,899,043 downwards.
CCCTTCCCTGAAGGAAAGAAGATGTTCATCTTTCAGAGGGGAAACCGAGGCACTGTGAGCTTCCCAGTTTCCTGTAGGCCATTAACATGCAGTCCAAACTCCAGGGTCCCCGCCTTTGGGGCCTCCCTGTCCTCATCTTGCAGTGTTAGAAGCTGGAGGGGACAGACCATCTCCCCAACATAAGCCGTGCTCCTTCAGGGCTTGCTCCAAAGGGCCCTGGTCTGCGACCTGCTGCCCTGACCCCCACCTGCCCACCCAGGCCTCTCCACTGAGGCTCCTTCCTGCCACTTCGGGTCCTGCTTCTTTGGGCTTCCTGCCAGGGAGACCTCCACATCCTATGCCAGCCTTCCTGGTGACATTCAAGACCTGCTCCAGAATGGGGGATCATCCATCTGTCCTCTGCAGCCCCCAAAGTCCCTTATCTTTCTGGGTCTTCAGTCCAGAGTAGGTCCAGCCAAGCTTGTTGGGTTGTTTTGTGCTGAAGGATGCCAGGGTCACACCTGAGGGTGCTAAGGAGCCATGTGCTACCGGGGATTACGCACAGGTCGTTGACCAGACAAGTCACATGTGTGACTTAGCCTTAGTCCCCAATCCTTAGCCTCCAATCACCTTTCATCCTATCCTGTGGAAACTGCAAACTGATGCCTCCCCCATCAGACCAGGACTTCACAAGGGGAGTCAGGACTCCCGAGTGAGGGACCCCCACCTCATGGTGGGATCCTGTGGTCTCGTCTACCATCTCACTTGCAAGGAGGCCTGGAGTTGTGGGATTTGGAAGCTGGGGGCATCTTTGCTCCTACCTGAAGGCTACTCCAGGGTCCCCCTTGCTCAGGGAGCTATTAAGCTCTGACCTCCTTTTCAAGATACCCTGCTCCTGCCTGGGGCCTCTTCCTATCCTGATTTCTTTTCTTTTTTCTTTTCTTTTTTTTTTTTTTTTGGATTTTGGGCCACACCTGGTGGTGCTCAGGGGTTACTCCTGGCTGTCTGCTCAGAAATAGCTCCTGGCAGGCACGGGGGACCATATGGGACACCGGGATTCGAACCAACCACCTTTTGGTCCTGGATTGGCTGCTTGCAAGGCAAACACCGCTGTGCTATCTCTCCGGGCCCCCTATCCTGATTTCTATCCAATTTCTCTCTCACATTTTCCTGCCTGGGGGCCAAGTGGGGGGCCTGGAGCTACAGGTACAGGGTGGATGTTGGCTGTTCGAGCACCAGGGCGGCACAATGCTAGGGTGTCTGCCAAAGGAGAAGGGAGGCCCGTGCCCAGTTAGGCCTGTGAGGAGCGGCCTAGAGCTCTCCAGCAGGGGATGTGGGGTGGGCAGGGACTGTGGTTGGTGAGGCTTGGGGCTCAGCTGGTGCGGTGCAGGGAGTTCTCTGGTGCCAAGACTGCTTGTGGGGTGTAGGGTAAACTGAGGTAAGGAGCAGGGGTCATGTTATGTGCTCCTCAAATCCAGCACAGGGCCATCCCTTCCACGCAAGGCCACTGTGTCACCTGAACTGACACTATGTCACCAGGGATTGCCCCTGTTTTCCCCTTGGTCTTTCTGCCATCTTTAAGCCAGAACCTCAACTCAAGGAACTGGGAATCCTGGTCTCAGAGAAGCTTTTTTTTTTTTTACTTTGGTCTTTGGATTACACCCATCAATGCTCAGGGGTTACTCCTGGCTCTGCGCTCAGTAATTGCTCCATGTAGGCTCAGTGAACCATATGGGATGCTAGGGATTGAACCTAGTCCGCTGCATGCAAGGCAAATGCTCTACCCACTGTGCTATCACTTAGGCCTCTCAGAGAAGCATGTGTCCACCACATAGGTTACTGTCACCTGTACTTCACAAAGGACCTGAGGCAGCATGATGCCAAGGGAGGCCCAGAGAGCCATCGGGGATACAGATTGGGTGCAAAGGAGCTTCCATCCTCCATTGGGGCTCATCATTCAGGCTCTGTCAGCACAACCAAGTATTGATTTGGATACAGGCACCAAATTTAGGGCCTCAGGCACATGCAGCAGGCGCTCAGGTTCCCAGGCCTAGTGTGTGCAAGTGTGTTTTTGGTGTATGTGTCTGCTGAGGGGTGACACTGCCAATACCTGTCAGGGGAACTGGAGCCAGGGAGAAGGGTTAGATGATGGTCAAGGAATGAGAACAGGATGTGGCTTGGATGAAGCCAAGGTCGGTTGAGCAGGAGTGGACAGGAGGTCTGGACTGTCCCTGGTCCAGTGGATGTCAGACAACTCTCCTCTGTCCTGGTCAGATTCAGGGGTCTTGGGGAGTGGGCAGAGACATTCAGGGTATGACTGATAAGAAATATGTGGCCCAAAGTCACGATCACTGACCTGGGGGGTCAGGAGGTGACACCGTGGGGTGATGGGGACCAGGCAGGGCACAGGGTCAGGAGGGGTTCAAGTCTGTAGCACCTGAGGATGAGGTGGCCTGAGAAGGACCAGAGGGGCAGCCCCATATGGCTGGTCCCCAGCAGGTCTGCTCAGAGGAGTTAACTTGGGGAATGGATTATCTGGGAGACCTGCAGGTCCCACCCCTGCATGTCAGAGCAGAGCTGGGGATGTGAGTGGGCACTCACACCTGCACCCAGGCTCCACTCCTCTGTGGGCCCTGAGGATGGCTCAGGATGCACCCTGACTATTGGGTAGGCTACCCACGAATGTATTTACCTGTCCTAAACCTGGAGTCCTTGTCAGATCCCGCAGGAATGCCATGGAGAGACCAAGCCTGTGCCTTGAGCACACACTCAGTGCTATTTCCAAACTAACAACTCAGGTCCTCACCCGAAGCAGAGGGGAGGGAGGCCCCCCTTCCCTCCTCCAAAATGAGACACAGCATAGCATCCGGCTCCAGTCTGCTGCAGCGTTTAAAGAGACAAAACACTCAGAGGCAGAGAAGGGTGAGAAGAACCAAAGTAAACAATATGTAATAATAATAATAATTAATAATAATAATAATAATAATAATAATAAAGTGGCTCAAGAATCGATTACAAACGCATCTGTCTCCAGATTAATGGCTTGGTTGGAATAAGTGGGGGGCACCCCTTGGGGAAAAGGAGGGGAGCGGAACAAGACAGGGAGAGGGGAGGTCCAAGTTGGCAGGTGAGCCGGGACTAGAAGGCATGGTTCAGGGCAGGCAGCAGATGCCCAAGGTGCAGAGAAGAGCTGGGGGACCCCTAGTGGGGCCTCCAGCCACATACAGGGTGCAGGGTCCAGGTCAGTGTGGTCCCCCGCAGTGCCCGTGGGCGAGACACTGCAGGATCAGCCGCCCCTCCTCTGCTTCAGATGTTCCCAGGATCTGTGCGGCAGCGTGGGGGGTAGGGGGAGGGGCTGGCACAAGCAGGAGCCGCAGGCTGGTGGGGAAGGAGGTGGGGGCGAAGTGGGCCCTGCAGGAGGCGCAAGTGCCTGCTGGGGGGCACAGGTACAGGAAGTGGTCACCCCAGCTTTTCTAGTGCTTCTTTCCTATGCCCACCAGGTCTTGCTCCTGGTGAGGGCAGCTGCTAGACCAGGCACTTCTAGAAGCAGGTGGGGCAGAGGCCAGCTCTTGGTCTCTCAGTGGAGGGGTCTCTCAGTGGGAGGGCTAGCTGTGTGGACCCGCAGGACTCTGCTGTGCCAAGGTGCTCCCGGTACCTGAGGTCCAGCTGGGCACCTTCTGGTTCTATGCAGAAGGCCCAGGGCACTGCTACCCATGTCTGCTCAGCAGGAGTTAGGGGGCCGGACTACACAAATGAGTGACCTGTACCTGTGTGTGGAGACCCTGGGGACTCTCAGGAGCCCTTTTTTGCTGCGTTGGGGCTGGGGGACAGGGAGGCAGGGCCTGGGGCTTCACATTCAGACTCTTCTGGGTCAGGGAGGCTACGTAGCTGGGAGCTCGGCTGGCCCATAAGGGGGTTGGCAGGGGAGAGGCAGGGAGAGGCTGGTCTGGGAGTGGGACACGCATAGAGGGTGGGATAGGGACTCAGGATTGTGCCAGGGAAGGGAGAGAGGTTTATCATGGGCTGTCCTGGGGCCACAGGGGCTGGGGGCTGGCAGAACAGAAGCAGCTGGGGTCTCTGCTCAGCATAACAGATGGGCAACCAGATTGTCTGTGTGTGTCCCACTGGTGCCAGATGTGAGCCAGAAAAAAGGGCAGAAAAGCCGAAGTTGGACACCAGAGGCCCGGGGAGGCCCACAAACCCAGCTCTCCATGGTGCCTGGTTTCCAGTTCCCTGAATGCTGGTTCCTGATGCCTGGGCCCCAGTTGGCTGCTCTTCCATCCTGGAGGGAGAGGCGACCCCGAAGTCTGAGGGCTGCCTGCAAGGCACAGTGTTGGAATCCAGAGGGCGAGAATCCAGAGCTGGCAAGCTGGGCCGCCTGTGGAGACAGACACCCAGTGGTTCCAAGGGTTTTAACTCATGCAGACCCCAGTAGGGCAGGGGCGGGGGCCGGACCATGTGTGGGCATCCTGCGGGGTACAGGGGAACTTGCTGACCACTGTGGTCTGGAAAAGGCCAGCTCCTGGGCCAGCTGAGGCCTGTGGTCAGGGCTGGCCAGGGATTGCCTTGGAGGCCGCTCATTTAACAGTGCCAGGCTGTGCCCTTTGGCCGCTGAAGAAAGCACCAACTGCCCAGGCTAAGCCGTGGAGGGACTCCAGAGCTGCAGTGCTGGGAGAGAGGTGAAGCCTCAAAACTTGGCAGGAAGCAAAGGTGCCGAGCATCCCCACTCCTGGTCCCACTCTCACTCCCCTGGAACTCAGGGTCCCTCCTGCTTCATGAGGAGACAGGCAGGACGTGGCAGGCAGACCCTCACGGGCCACATCCCCAAGAGGTTGTTTTGCCTCCAAATCCAGGGAAGAAATGTTACTCGTCCTTGGACAAATGTTCTGTTGTCCTGTGCCCATGGAGGAGATGGCGCTCACCTGGGGAGGTGGGGCTGGGTGCGGAGGGCAGCGAGGCCAGGGCTGAGCTGGGCGATAATCTTGTCCACCTCTGCGTATGCCTGGTCTCCCTGGGCAAAGCGCTGGTGCTCATCGCCCTGCAGATGCTGTGGGGGAGGGAGGGCAGGTGAGCCCACCTGGGTGCTAGGTGGGGACTAGTCGCTCAGATGTTGCTCTGGGGCTGGGCTGATGAGACTCACCCTGTGGAGTTCCTCGAAAGACTTCTGACAGCACTCGCAGAACCCTTTCCTCCTCTGGGGGGCCGTGCAGGGGCCTGGGAACGGGTTGGTCTGTGGGACTCGGGGTTCTCTGGGAAGAGAAGAGGTGCGTAGGGATGATGCTAAATCAGCCATGGAATGGGGCAGCCCAGGCCGAACTGGGTACAGCTGGGCTGACAGTGCTGCCCTTTCCCTGCCCTCAGTGCTCAACTGCAGGCTGGCAGCAGCCAGAGTCCCTGGTGGGCCCTTCCCAGCTGTTCCGGTGCCCTCGGCCTGACCTGCCCCGCCGCCTCCACCCAGCACTCTAGCCCTGCTCACTGCTCACCAGCCTTTGCCCGACACTCAACGCTGCTCTGTGGCTCTCCTCTAATGATCCCTTTAATTGGGGGGGAAAGTGTCCCCCAAATAGCTAAAATGGGTGGATGAAGCTCAGAATGATATACAGAAGTTAGGGCATTTGCCATGGACACAACCCACCCAGGTTCGACCCCAGGCATCCCATGTTTCTCTTTCTTTCCTTTCCTTTCTCTTTTTTCCTTTTTCTTTCTTTTCTTTTCTTTTCTTTTTTTTTTTTTTTTTTTTTTTTTTTTTGGTTTTTAGGCCACACCCAGTGACGCTCAAGGATTACTCCTGGCTATGCACTCAGAAGTCGCTCCTGGCTTGGGGGACCATATGGGATGCCGGGGAATCGAACCATGGTCCGTCATAGGCTAGCGCTGGCAAGGCAGACACCTTACCTGTAGCGCCACCGCGCCGGCCCCATTTCCTTCCTTCCTTCCTTCCTTCCTTCCTTCCTTCCTTCCTTCCTTCCTTCCTTCCTTCCTTCCTTCCTTCCTTCCTTCCTTCCTTCCTTCCTCCCTCCCTCCCTCCCTCCCTCCCTTCCTTTTTTTTTTTATTTTGGGCCACACCCAGCAGTGCTCAGGTGTTACTCCTGGCTATCTGCTCAGAAATAGCTCCTGGCAGGCATAGGGGACCATATGGGATGCCGGAATTCAAACCAACCACCTTGGGTCTTGGGTTGGCTGCTTGCAAGGCAAACACTGCTGTGCTATCTCTCCAGGCTCTCTCTCTTTCTCTCTTTCTTTCTCTCTCTTTCTTTCTTTTTCTTTTTCTTTCTCTTTCTCTTTCTCTTTCTCTTTCTTTCTTTCTTTCTTTCTTTCTTTCTTTCTTTCTTTCTTTCTTTCTTTCTTTCTCTCTCTCTCTTTCTCTCTTTCTCTTTCTTTCTTTCTTTCTTTCTTTCTTTCTCTCTCTCTTTCTTTCTCTCTTTCTCTCTTTCTTTCTCTCTCTCTCTCTTTCTTTCTTTCTTTCTTTCTTTCTTTCTTTCTTTCTTTCTTTCTTTCTTTCTTTCTTCTTTCTTTCTTTCTTTCTTTCTTCTCTCTCTCTTCCTTCCTTCTTTCTTTTCTTTCTTCTCCTTCCTTCCTCCCTTCCTTCCTTCCGCCCGCCCGCCATAGACACAACCGACGCAGGTTCAACCCCTAGCATCACATATGGTTTCTCTCCCCCCCCCCCCTTCTTATCTTTCTCACCAAGCGGCACTCAGGGGTTACTCCTGGCTTGTGCTAAAAAATCGCTCCTGCCAGGCTTGGGGGACTGTATGGGATGCCAGGGATCAAACCAGGGGTCCGCCCTGGGTTGACTGTGTGCAAGGTAAATACCCTACCACTGTGCTATCGCTGTGGCCCTACCCATATGGTTTCTTGAGCCCGCCAAGAGTGACTCCTGAGTGCAGAGCTATGAATAACCCCTGGGAATACATAACTGAGTGTGGTACGAAACCAAAAAAACAGCAAAGGGGGTAGAGGGGCCACTCCTGGTGACCCTCAGCCCCACCAAGCAGGATGGATCAATGCCAGGGCCCCCCAAGGCTACACCATTGGTTCTCAGCAAGCCGCACTGAGTCAGGGAATTCCTCCAGCTCCCAGCATAATAAAAGTTCCAGAAGGGAGAAAACGAAGCCTATAAATCCAACTCCATGCAGTGTTGTTTTATTTTTGTTTGAGTTTGGGTCCACCTAGCGGTGCTCTGGGGTCATTCCTGGTGGGCTTAGGGGGTTACAGAAGGTGTCAGGGATTGAATGTGGGTCTGCTGGGTGCAATACAAGCAGAGGCAACACATCTTCCCTGCTGGACTATTGCTCTAGCTCCCTAGGCAATGTTTTAAACTGTGGGCATGGCACACAGCATAAGCCAACCCATACAATCAAATACCAGGTGCTCAGTGAAAGGGAACCTGCAGGAGCTGGTCAGCTGGGGGGCAAGAGGCAAGTCATTCTCTGCTGATGGAGCAAAGGGGACAGGCGCAGAGGAGCAGAGGTGACAGGACGGGTGGAGGAGTGGAGGAGACAGGCCATTCAGAGCCCCGAATCCCCAGGGAGGCAGGAGGCTGGGAGGGGCACAGGTTTCTCTTTACACCCTTTGTAACTCTTGAATTTTGAGCAGGAATATGATGATTTAATAATAAAAGAAAAATGAAACGTTTCCTCCTACACAGACTTTTTACACACACCGGAACCCTGGGCCGGCCCCCTCTACTCCTCACTCGCAGACAACACAGCCCCATTGACTCATCTCTTGGTATATTCCTGAGTTCCACTGCTGAGCCCTTTCTGACCAGGTGGCCTCAAGTCTAAATGCCTCTCTGCTTCTCTCTCTTGTACCTCTGGCACGTCTGTGGAAAGGGTGAAGGATTCACCCCCGAATGTCTCCATCTCCCACCTATGGATTTCTAAGTTTCACAAGCTAGACTAGTGGCCCTGACATTTCCCAGGGCCTGAGTGGACCAGACCCTGCTCCTCCATATGCAGCTCCCTGCAGTACAATCTCTCAGATGCTCTCTGGAATTGCAGAGCCACTATGCAGCCAGTCTCCAGGCTGTGGGGGCTCCATCTTCAACATGTGCAGAAAGTGTGTGAAGAGGCAGCCGTGGGGGTGTCATCAAGACTTTCAGTCTCTTAGGCTTTGGGTACATTTTTTTTCTTTGATTTTGGGGCCACATCCTGTGGTGCTTAGGGGTTACTCCTGGCTCTGTGCTCAGGAATCACTCCTAGGGAGCCATATGGTATGCCAGGGATTGAACCTGGGTTAGCCACATATAAGCTCTGGCCATAGCCGGGGAAGGGTGGCCAAAGCCCCAGGATCCCAAGCCTGACTGAATGGATCCGGTCGCTGGGCAGCCCCATTGGGTCAAGGCAGTACTCTGTGCTTGCTGCCTTGTGGGGAGAGCAAAATACCCCAGGGTGAGCAGATAGCACCATTGTGCTATCACTCTTGCTCTTTGGTACATCTTTGGTAGTAGTGGGGGTCTTTAGGGCCACCCAGATAGTGCTGGGAGTTTTGAACCTAGCGCCTCTGATGAGTTCAACCCTTTGTGCCACTGGCCTGGCTTGGGCATGTGCATTTCTAAGAGAATGGAGGGAACACTTATGATGGGGTCTCAGAGACTAGCCTCTTGTCCTGAGGAAATTGAGGACAGTATCCTCAGCAGGGCCAAAGAGCACCAGGTATGACAGATGACGCGCCTCATGTCTCTTCTCTGGGCTAAGTTCCCAGAAAAGACTTTGCCTGAAGAGCAAACACATGGCCTTCCCAATGTGCCCTATGGGGCCCCCAGGGAAAGGACACGGGTACAGGAGCAGCCCCGGGAAATCTGGAACCAGAAAGACCCACCTGGCTTGGTGCGAGCTGCCTGGTGTCAGTGGGGTCTCGAAGGGGCTTGCGCCTTTGGGTCCCAGAAAACAGAGTTCGGGAAAGGACACAAACAGACGCTGGCAAGGGCGGAAGTTCCTGCAACAAAGAAAAAGTCCAGCTCTGGCCACAGCAGGGGAGGGGATGGCCCAAAGCCCCAAGATCCCAAGCCTGACTGAGTGGACCCAATCGCTGGGCAGCCCCATTGGGTCAAGGTGGTACTCTGTGCTTGCTGCCTTGTGGGGACAGCAGAGTCCCCCAGGGTGAGCAGATCAGTGCAGAGGCAGAGGAAAAGCTTCAGAGGGTGGGTGACAGCTGAGGCCCCCACTCCAGCAGTGCTGGGAATTGAACCTGTACCTCCTACATAAGATGGGGTGCTCCAAGTCTGCAGCTGCTATCGCATCGGTCCCCCAAGTAAACTTTTGCTTTAAGACTTGCTGAAGGTCCAGGAGTAACCGAGGAGCTAATGACTCACCAGGTTCACATCAAGGTGAGAGGATGAGTCAGGAGGGACAGAGGCTGCCCAGAAGGACAGTACCAGGACTGGGCTCCTGCTGGGCATGTGGGGGGGGTGTGGAACCCCCGTCTCCTCACTGCTCTCGAGGACCCATAAGGATGCCAGGAAGGAGTGGGCCCAGCTCACCTCTCCCACACATGCCTGCAGGGAAGGGTGTGGCCATCCCAGTACACACACACACACACACACACACACACACACACACACACACACACACACACACACACACACACACACACACACACACGAGCACGCGCACACAAGCAATCTCACTGCAGGATACTCAGAATTCCCATCCACTGAGCAGGACCGAGCCTGGATGGACAGAAGGACAGATATACAGGATGGAGGAACACTTAGGAAACTGAGCGCAGGAGGGAGGCAAGTGGCACAGGGGCCTAAATTCTTTCTTACAGGTGGTGCCACTCCTTGGGTGAGGGGGAAAAAGTGGCTTCCAGGGAGGAAGGTGAGAGGCCCTGGGGTTCTGTTCTTAACCCCACCTTAGCAGAGGGGCAATGCCACTCACCGGCTCTCATCTTCGACCTTGATGAAGGGCGCCTGCAGCCGTGCCACTGGAAGGAGGAGGCAGGCATTAGCCACCCACCTGCCCTATGGTGCCCGCCCTGCTAGTGAAAGTGCCCAGCGTCCCAGGCCTTCAAGCACACCCCCAAAAGTCCTTTCCAGCTGACGGATAAAACCTGGGCATCTTCCGCTTTGCTCCACCTCTGTGGGTTTTGCTTAAAGCCTAAGGCCTCTAGACCATCCCTCCTGGTGTCTTCAAGACCCTAGAGCGGCAGCACCTTCAGACACAAGTGTCCAGGAGGGCCCTGGGCTTTTTTTCTTCTCTTTTTTTGAAGGTGGGGGCCATAGCTGGTGGTACTCAGGGCTTACTCTGTACTCAAGACAGGCTGAGGGCCATATGGAATGCTGAGGATCAAACCCAGGTTATGGCAAATAAGGCCAGCGCCTAATAGCTCTACTATCATGTGACCTGGGCTTTTCTCAGGAGATCACAGAGGAAGGGAGTGAAGGCGTGTTTAGAGGTCTTAGCAGAGGGCAATAAAAAAAAATATCAAGAGTGAAATCTGGCTTCTCAAGAAATAGGCCAGAAGGGTGCTGGGAGGACAACTTTGGAGTCAATTAATCAAGACCTTCTCCCTTCGAGCTGAGGCAGACTAGCTGGAGCAAAGGCTTTGCCTCAGGAGTGGCCCAGATGAGCTGATGGCTCACACATGCCTGCATCAGAGCTCAGCTAAAAACAGTTTGTCTCCAGCACCCCTTAAGTCCTTTTTGTTTTTGTTTACTTTTGGGCCACACCCAGTAATGGTGATGCTCAGGGTTTACTCCTGGCTCCACTCAGAAATCACTCCAGGAGATAGCACAGCGGTGTTTGCCTTGCAAGCAGCCGATCCAGGACCAAAGGTGGTTGGTTCGAGTCCCGGTGTCCCATATGCCCCCCCCCCCCCCCCCCCCCCCCCACCCCCCCGTGCTTGCCAGGAGCTATTTCTGAGCACACAGCCAGGAGTAATCCCTGAGCACCACTGGGTGTGGCCCAAAAACCAAAAAAAAAAAAAAAAAAGAAATCACTCCAGGCGGTATTCAGGGACCATATGGAGTACTGGGTCTCAAACGTGGGTTAGCTACATGCAAGGCAAGAGCCCTACCCACTGTAGAATCTCTTCAGCCTTGTTCTTTTTTGTTTGTTTTGGGCCACACCCGTTTGACGCTCAGGGGTTACTCTTGGCTATGCATTCAGAAATCGCTCCTGGCATGGGGGAACCATATGGGATGCCAGGGGATCGAATTGCTGTCCGTCCTAGGCTAGTGCTTGCAAGGCAGACACCTTACCTCTAGCGCCACCACTCCAGCCCCAGCACTGTTCTTTTGTTTGTTTTGAGTTTGGACCACACCCGGTGACACTCAGGGGTTACTCCTGGCTATGCACTCAGAAGTCGCTCCTGGCTTGGGGGACCATATGGAATGCTGGGCATCGAACCCAGGTTCATCCTGGGTCAGCTACGTGTGAGGTAAACGCCCTATCGATGTGCTATTGTTCCAGCCCTTCCAGCCCTGTTCTTAATTACTTTTTGGGGGGCAATTCTTGTCTTTCTAATTAACTGACAGTGATTAAAATGCATTCCCCCACAGATTTCTTTGAATTCCGCATAGGAGAGGTGCCAAGTGACTTTTCTTAGCTCCTGCCTGTTCGAGAACAAATGTCACTTAAAGAGCATCTTTATGTAGGGCTGCAGAGACAGTACAATGGGGAGGGCATTTGCCTTCCATGTGCCCAACTTGGGTTTGATTCTCGGCATCCCATATGGTTCTCTAGAGCCCACCAGGAGTAACCCCTGAACACTGTTGATATGCCCCACCAAAAAATAAAAAGGCAAGTTCGTCTTTGGGAGAAACATCCATGGAGGAAGAAAAAAGTCTCCTGCTGTCCAGGGGGAGGTGGGAGGGAGGCGGACAAGCTGCCTGCTTAGCAGCCTCCGGAGCTGAGGGCGGCAGGCAGCTGTCAAAGTGGCTGCCCCAAGCTGCCCCTGAACCCCAAAGCAAAGGAGGCGGCAGCTCAGCCTGGGAAGAGTCAGAGGACGGGGTGGGGGGACAGTGTGGGGTCTTGGCATAGGGGAGGCAGCCCTGACTGGGCTCGCTTCCTGCCGCAGAAAAGTGAGCAGCTGCTGCCACCAGGGGAGTCACCGGGCAGCATTTAGGGAGGGAGGGACAGCGATTAGATGATGCAAATGCCACGACTGACCTTTCCGCGTTCTCGACTCTGCGGCTGGACAGCTTCCCTACATGGGATGGGAAAATAGGTTAAAGATGAGAGGGAGCCAGGGGGGTTCCGGCTGGAGCCCAAGGAGCCACATGGCTGCCAGTCTGGCCCACTTTGCTGCCTGTGGCAGGCAGGGCCCCAGCAAGAGCCAAGTGTTAAGCTGAGCTGAGCTTGCAGCTGCCCTTCACCTGTAAGGGACACCAGCAGGACAAGTTCTGGGAGGCAGTTGGCTTAGGACTGGGGCCGAAGGTCAGAGGAGAGGATACAGGTCAGAGTAGGGATCGAAGATGGCACCTGTCCATGTGGGAACCAGGCCCACTTTCTACAGAGTTGCAGCCCCCACAAACCATGGTCGTTCTGGGGTAGCTGATGGAGTCAAGGCCACTTTCTCTCCCGGGCCTTCTCCCCACACCCTGATTCTGAGGTCAAAACAGACAGGTAGGGGGCTGGAGGCAGAGCTCAAAGGGCTGAGGGCAGGGGAGGCCCCTGTCCAACTATAGCAGGGTCTAAGGACCCTTGGGAACCACCTTGAGAATGGCCAGGTGTCTCCCTCCTCACCCCCTCCACCAACGCTTAGGTGAAGATGGAACAAAACACTGAAAATGAAAATGAAGGGTGGGGGAGAGAGCACAGCTGGGAGGGCACTCATTTTGCACGTGGCCAACCCAAGTTTGATCTCGATTGATCACCCCATATGGTCCCCCAAGCCCGCCAGGAGTGATTCCTGAATCCAGAACAGGACTATCTTATGAGCATTGCTGAGTATGGCCCTAAATCAAAACAAAACAAAAAAATAAATAAAAGGGAACAAAGTCAATTAAAGATTGGGGGGGCCCTGGAGCAATAGCATAGTGGGTAGAGCATTTGCCTTGCACACAGTTGACTAGGGTTCAATCCTCAGCTTCCCATATGGTCCCCCAAGCCTATCAGGAGTAATTTCTGAGTGATAGATAGTACAGCAGGTAGGGCGTTCGCCTTGCACACAGCCAACTTGGGTTCAATTCTAAGCTTCCCGTATGATCCCTCAAGCCTGTCAGGAGCAAATCATTTTCCGAGCACAGAGCCAGGAGTAACCCAAGTGCCCCAAAACCTAAACAATAAATATGAACTTAGAGAAGAGTTGGTGGGCTGTGTGTGTGTGTATGTATAAATGTGTGTAAATATGTGAATTTGTATGTGTGAATGAATGTGTTTGAATGTATATGTTGTTAATGTATGAGTTTGTGTGTATGCTTGAGTGTGTGTTAATTTGTGTGTGTGTGTGTGCTGGCCACCCCACACCTGTTGGCATGGGCTTGCACCTTTCTATAGCAGCAGCGCCACAAAGCCACATGACTTCCAGCCCAGGCTGTGGGGTGGGTGATCGTGTGTGCTGTCTCGTTTGGAAGGGCTCCGCCACCACTGTCAGGCCTGTTCAGGGGTGCTGGGCATCCTGTGAGGCTTCCACCTTCCTCACACTCAGGCTGACAATCAGCCCCATCAGAATGCAATAGGTGCACAGAACTGTGATTCCTGGGGAGGCGGGCAGGAAGGGCTCCAGAATGCAGAATAGCGTAGCTCCCTCAAAACACACAGCATGGCCTACCTTGCCTGGGTACTTGAGGTCTCATACTTAGGTCAAAAGTCAGACCAGAACAACAGCCTGGATCCAGGCATGAGCAGTTCAAGGTTGTTTCTCTGGGCCTAGCTGGCACACTGATCTGGGGCACAGGCATGTGGGTGTGTGTGTGTGAGGGCAGCACAGGGCTGGGGAGGGAACAAAGGGGGAGACTCTAGGGAGAACTGGCTGCTAGATCGAAGCCTTCCCAGGAAGACTAAAACTGACTGGCTTGGGTGAGCGAGAATGACCCAATATTGTCCCAACAAACAGAGAGATGTCTCTGAAACCATTCTGTCCATCAGCTCAGCAGGATACTGACCTCAAGCTTCGTTGGTCTCTTTGTACAAAAATTGCCAGGGGATCGCTGCTGCACATGCGCCATCATTTCTATGGATGAAACAGAGCATCGTGGGGGCCGGAGCAATAGCACAGTGGGAAGGACACTCGCTTTTCATGCAGTCAACCTGAGTTCTACCCCTGGCATCTCATATGATTTCCCCAAACCCACCAGGAGTAATTCCTGAGTGTACAGCCAAGATTAACATACTAAGTAACACTGAGTATGGCCCTAAAACAAAGCCAGTAACAGCAACGACAACAACAAAAAATCCCCAGAGCGGGGGCAGAGTGTTATCACAGTGGGTTGGGTATTTGCCTTGCATGGGGCCAACTTGTGTTCGATCCCCAGCATCCCATCTGGTCCCCTGAGCCTGCCAGGAGTGATTCCTGAGCGCAGAGCCAGGAGTAACCCCTGAGTGCCCTTAGGTGTAGCCCCAAAAGCAGAAAAAATAAAGGAAAAAAAGGAAGTAAAAAAGCATTGTGCTTCTTGTGCAGGTTCATCAAGAGGCGTGTCCCCATCCCTCCAGGGAGAGCATACGCTCACTCCAGCCTCGACTGCCACCTGCTGGTTAGGTGACATCTCTGCACCTATGAGGAAGTTAGGGAAGGACCAAGTAAGAAATGGGACAAAGCCAGAAGCGGGAAATTCCACAGAGATGCCAGTCCCCACCTACCCCCACCTTGCACACAGTTTTCCACACCCCAGGAAAAAAGGGATGGCACAGGACCAGGTGTCTTCAGGGTCAGGCTTCTCATGCTCAATCGCAAACCCTAGGCAGAATAGAGCTGGCAGGAGAGCCAGACACTGGGGCAATTTCTAGCATGAACATGGAGCTTGGGGGTGGTAGAGGCAGGTACGGCCACCCTGCAGAAGGAAACAGGATTCTAGCCTCACTGGCCAGCTCTGGGGAGACCAAGTAACATTTTCTATTTTCTTTAGTTTTAGGGCAACATCTGGTAGTGCTATGGGCTTACTACTGGCTCTGTGCTCAGGGAACCAACTACATGTGGTGTACGGAATGAAACCCAGGCTTGCCATGGGTTCTTTTTCTAGGACATAGACAACTTTTTTAAAACTCCTGAGGCCTGGGGCCAGAGCGATAGCACAGCAGTAAGGCGTTTGCCTTGCACATGGCCAACCCCAGACAGACCCTGGTTCGATTCCTGGCATCCCATATGGTCCCCCGAGCCTGCCAGGAGTGACTTTTGAGTGCAGAGCCAGGAGTAACCCCTGAGCACTGACAGGTATGACCCAAAAACCAAAACCAAACCAAACCAAACCAAAACACCCCACCACCTCCTGAGGCCTGAGTACCACAGGTACCACATTTACTTTGCATATGGCCAATCTGGTTCGATTCCCCGGCATCCTGTATGATCCCCCTGAGCACAAGTTGGGAGTCATTCTTGAGTAAGAGCAGAGCCAGGAGTAAGCCCTGAGCACAGTCAGGTATGGCTCCAGAACCAAACTAAACCTCTATCCTCTATTAAAAGAGAAAAGCAAAATTCCCCAAGGCCCAGCTTCCCCTGGGAACAAAGGGGGACCACAATGAGTGCCACTGAAGATCAGGGTCCTTCACTGTGGCTGAGTTTCTGGTGCTATCAGCCTCCCACTCCCCACCCTCTGCAGGCTGCCCTCCCTGCCTTACCGTCCACATGCAGAATCTTTACTCCCCAGGAACGGGCCTGGCTCAGGAGGTCGCTGTTTCCCTGGAAAAATGAAGGCAAGTGAGACAGGAACCCCTCTGAGCTGCCAAGGCTTGTCCTGGTTACTGGAAACTTGGGGAGCAGGTAGAAGGGGAGAGTATGGGTGCTCAAGAGCCCATCCCAGTTTCCTGGAAGACCCTACCCTTCACCTGCAGGGACCAGCCCTCGACTCAGCTGCCTCCACCATATCCCATTAACTGTGTCTTGTCCAGGGCTCCCTGTCTTGCAAGGTCAGGCTGCTTTATTTCTAGGCAGCCCAGTGGAGGATGACGCTCTTAGCTGGGCTGACCCTGGTGCCCTGAGTTCTGCATCTGCCATTGTGAGAAGGAGCTGAGGAAAAGCCTAAAGGACACCTCCCGCCCGCACCATGGCCTGCTGCCCACCTGGCTCCCGATGACCTTCTGCAGCAGCGCCTTCCCTCTGCTCAGAGGTACCTGCGGGGAGACAGGAGCAAGGTGGGTTCTGTGAAGGCCCCTTGGGCACCGGCATCTGTCTAGGAGCTGGTTAGGAGCCTTCATTGGAGTTCCTTGTCTCAGAGAAGAGCACCCAGAGAAGCTCACATGGTCAAGGTTACGGCCCAGACACAAGGTCTCAGAGTTCACAGGCATCTTGCTGGAAGCCCCGGTGAAACAACAAGAACTTGGAGCCTGGAGCCAGAGTGACAGCACAGAGGTTGGGTGTTTACCTTGCACGTGGCCAACCCCTGGACAGACCCCGGTTTGATTGCCGGAATCCAATATGGCCCCCCAAATCCCCTGAGTATGCCTGGAGTGATTTCTGAGTGTAGAGCCAGGAGTAACCCCTATGTGACCTAAAAAACAACAGCAAAAAAAAAAAAAAAAAAAAACTTGGGGCTTGAGTGGCAATATGGGATGAGGCACTTGCCTTCTACACTGCCGCATATGATCCCCAGAACTGTCAGAGATCACTCCTAAGCACAGAGTCAAAAACAGGCCCGGAGCAATGCTAGGTGTACCCTGACACTGCTTCCTAGGTGTTTAACCTGGGGAGTCAAGTCCTGTCAAGATCTGAATCAGATATGAGACTCTCCAGGGCACAGTTGGCCAGTCCCGCAGAGCCAGCTCACCAGAGCAGAGATTGCCTGAGTGCTGAGGTCTAGAGTGACATCAGCTCGTTTTAGCCATTTGGTTAAATCAGGAGATCAAATGAAGCAGATGACAGTGACAGTAACACCAGGGTGAGTCTGTAAGAGTTCACTGAGGGGCCAGGGATAGAGTTCAAGTGGCAGAGCCCACAGCTGGCATATGCGAGGCCCTGAGTTCAGTCCCCAGCACTGTATGGTCCCCTGAGCACCTCCAGGAAAGGGCCCTATAAAAAAATAAATATAGGGGGCCAGAGCGATAGCACAGTGGTAGAGCATTTGCCTTGAATGCAGCTGACCCAGGACAGACCTGGGTTCAATTTCCAGCATCCCATATGGCCCCTCAAGCCTGCCAGGAGTGATTTCTGAGTGCAGAGCCAGGAGTGTCCCCTGAGCATCACTGGATGTGGCCCAAAAAACCAAAAAAAAAAAAAAAAAAAGAATATAGGGCCGGGTATCTATCTCAATGGCAGAACACTTGCCATGCATGTATGAGGCCCTGGGTTTGTTTTCCAGCACTGAAAATAAGTAAAATAAGAGTGAAAGAGGAAGGAAGGAAGGAAGGAAGGAAGGAAGGAAGGAAGGAAGGAAGGAAGGAAGGAAGGAAGGAAGGAAGGAAGGAAGGAAGGAAGGAAGGAAGGAAGGAAGGAAGGAAGGAGGGAAGGAAGGAGGGAAGGAAGGGAGGGAGGGAGGGAGGGAGGAGAGAGGGAAGGTAGAGGAAAAAAGGGAGAGATGAAGAAAGGAAGGGAGAAAGGGAGGAAGAGAGGAAGGATGGAAGGGAGGGAGGAAGGAGAGAGGGGAGGGAGGGAGGAAGGAGGGAGGGAAGGTGGAGGAAAAAAGGAAGGAAAGAAAAAGGGAGAGATGAAGAAAGGAAGGGGAAAGGGAGGAAGAGAGGAAGGATGGAAGGGAGGGAGGGAGGAAGAGAGGGAGAAAGGAAGGAAGGAAGGGAGGGAGGGAGGGAGGGAGGAAGAAAGGAAAAAAGGAAGGAAGGAAAAAAGAAGGAAGGGAGGGAGGAAAAGAGGGAAGAAGAAGGGAAGGAAGGGAAAGAGGGAGGGAGTGAGGGAGGGAAGGAAAGTAGGAAGGAAGAAAGGAGGGAGGGAGGGAGGGAAGGAGGGAAAGAGAGAAGGAGGAGGGTGAGAGAGGAGGGAGGAAGAGGCTCTGGGTTTCTCTCCTACCCAGGAGGTTCTTACCGAGCAGGCAGGTCTCGGGTCAGGCCCGGTGGATGAGGGAGTCTGTGCTCTGACTTTGCCAGGGCTGGGGCAGTTCTGGGGACTCATATCCCAGCTCTGTGCCTTTGCCTCCCGGCGGCTGGTCACGATGTAAGTCACCTCTTTGCTCAGAAAATTCTCAATGACCTAAAACCAGACCACAGAGGGGCCAGATGGGGAACCATCAATACCATGAGGCTGCAAGGAACCCTTAGCTGTGAGGTTCCAGAATCATCTCTGTTTGTTTATTTTTGGGTCACACTCAGCGGCACTCAAGGATTATTCCTGGCTCTGCACTCAAAAATCACTCCTGGCAGTCTCGAGGACCATATGGGATGCTGGGATTTGAACCACCATCAGTCCTGGGTCGTGCAAGACAAATGCCCTATCGTTGTGCTATTATCTCTCTGGTCCATCCAGAATCATCTTCCAAGAAGTCAAATCAGCTGCCCACTGAGCCCCAGATAGTCACACAGGGGACAGAATAGGCCTCCTGGGGGGACATAGTCTGGGGCTGTTCATGAGTACTGAGGAGCTACCCTGGCTGGGGGCTGCAGCAGGCAGGGCAAGGGTCATACAGCAGGTCTCTGTGAACACGTACTGGGACATTCAGTCATTGCTCCTGTCACCTTGACCTGAGGACCAAGAGGAGCGGGGCCTGGAGAGTGATTGCACAGCAGGCAGACTTGTATGTGGCTGACCTAGGTTCCATTACTGACACCCTGAGACACACACACGTCAACAAAACAAGGAACTGATACTCTTCAGTCTCTCAGGCACCTGCTTACCGACCTGTCAGCCCTTCATGGCCACTGAGCGGGTCTGATCTACTTCTGTGTCCCGACACAGTAGGAGGTGCATGAGACAGAGACACTCAGCTCACGTACAGGGAGGAGAATTGATGGCAGCAGGGGAGTGGGGAGCAGCAAGTGGGGAATGAACAAGACTTCAGAGACAGAAGCCGAGCTCTGCATCTGCGGTTTCAGTAGGGGCCACATCCCTTCTACAGCTGATCGAAAGCTGATGTCATGACTCTATGGAATGTGGAACTGGAAGGAGATGCCAACAACTGTCCCTCAGAACCAGACCAGTACCCTGAAAGCAAGGCTGGGGAATGGCTCTCTGTGGAGCAGGAAGAGAACCCAGCATAAAGTTCAAGTTCATGTTTTTCAAAATGGGAAGCTCATTACCATGACCTAGACATGCTACTCTGGGAGCTGGAGTGATAGTACAGAGGGTATGTTGCCTGCTTTGCACATGGCCAACCTGGGTTGAATCTCCGCATCCCATATGGACCCCCAATGCACCCCCAGGAGTAATTACTTTATTTTATTTTATTTTATTTTGGATTTTGGGTCACACCCAGCAGCACTCAAGGGTTACTACTGGCTCTGCACTCAGAAATCGCTCATGGCAGGCACAGGGGACCATAGGAGATGCTGGGATTCAAACCACGATCTGTCCTGAATCAGTTGTGTGCAAGACAAATGCCCTACTGCTGTGCTATTTCTCCAGTCCCTCCCAGGAGTAATTCCTGAGTAGAGTCTTACCTGAGTACAATTGGGTAGGGCCCTAAAACAAAAACAAATAAAACTGGGAATGGGTACAGCCACAAGCAGTTTCTTATCACTGAGGAGCCAGCAGAACTCAGCATCAAGGGATGTGACTCAAAAATCCAAAATAAAATAAAGTAAGAACAAGTGTATTCTATTTCCTATTCTGACTGCTACTCTCATATCTCCTAAACAAAATTACTTATTTCTTTTTTTTTTTTTTTTTGGTTTTTGGGCCACACCCGGTGACGCTCAGGGGTTACTCCTGGCTATGAGCTCAGAAGTCACTCCTGGCTTGGGGGACCATATGGGACGCCGGGGGATCGAACCGCGGTCCGTCCAAGGCTAGCGCAGGCAAGGCAGGCACCTTAAAAATTACTTATTTCAAGCTCAGAGAAATAGTACAGCTAGGATATCTGATTTCATACAGTTGACCCAGGTTTGATCTCCAGCACCCAATATAATTCCCCAAGCCCATCAAGAAGATCCCTGACGGGCCGAAGAGATAGCATAGGTAGATAGGTAGATATATAGGTAAGGTGTTTGCCTTACATGCAGAAAGATGATGGTTCGAATCCCGGCATTCCATATGGTCCCCCAAGCCTGCCAGGAGCAATTTCTGAGTGTAGAGCCAGGAGTAACCCGAGTGTTGCCGGGTGTGACCCACCCCCCCAAAAAAAGAATGATCCCTGAGCAAAGAGGGAGGAGTAAGTCCTGAGCACTACCAGGTATGACCCCAACACTAAAAAAAAAACCAAAAAAGTAAAAATCATATTTACTGGGACCAGAGCGATAGCACAGCAGGTAGGGTGTTTGTCTTGCATGTAGCTGACCCAGGTTTGATCCTGGGCATCCCATGTGGCCCCCAAGTACTCCACAGAGCCAGAAGTAATCCCTGAGCTCCACCAGGTATGGCCCCAAAACAACAACAACAACAAAAAAAACCAAAAAGAATAAAGAGAAACCTATTTATTCCAGGACTGGAAAGACAGCTGCAGGACTAAGCACAGAGTTTGATCCTGAGTGTCTCATGGTCCCCTGAGTACCATGGGCCCAGCCCTGAGCTAGGAGAAGCCTTTGAGCCACCAGCATGGCCTCCAAAAACAAAAACAGAAACAAACAAAACTCCCCTAAAAATCTACTCTAATTTAAAAATAAATGTACACGGGGCCGGAGAGATAGCATGGAGGTAAGGCGTTTGCCTTGCATGCAGAAGCCTTTTCATTCCCTCACCTCTCATTAGAGAGCATAGGCCTCAGAGCCCCACCCCCCAACTCCCCTTTGCCTTCTGGGGCCATGGTGAGGCTAGCCCAAACCTCTGCAGAGGTATATTCAGATACCATCTCTAAGCAAGTCACGGTAACTGCCTGATGTGTGACGGAGGTCACAAGGTCCTTCTGCCTTGCAGACCTACAACCACAGCTGGAGGCATGTGTGAGTCCCAAGGAAACCACAATTCTCTCTTTCTTTTTTGGTTTTTGGGTTGCACCCAGCAGAGCTCAGGACTTAACTCCTGGCTCTGTGGACCAGGGTCACCCCTGGTGATGTTTGAGAGACCATATAGGGTGCCAGGGATGGAACCCAGGTCGGCGTATGCAAGGCAAGATCTCTGTCCACTGTACTATCACTCCAGCCCCCAATCAGCACATTTTTAGAATGCAGATATTATTTTTCTGATTGTGAAAAAGAAGTATCTCTCTGTTAAAAGTGATTTTTACTTAAAACTGCATTGGGGGGCTGAAGTGATAGCACAGCGGTAGGGTGTTTGCCTTGCACACAGCTGACTCAGGATGGACCTGAGTTCAGTTCCCGGTATCCCATATGGTCCCCAAGCCTGCCAGGAGTGATTTTTGAGCGCAGAGCCAGTAGTAAACCCCTGAGCACCTCCGGGTGTGGTGGAAAAGAAAAGAGAGGGACCTAAAAGATAGCACAGCGGTAGAGCGTTTGCCTTGCAGGCAGCAAATCCAGGATGGACGATGGTTCGAATCCCATCATCCCATATGGTTGCCCCAAACTGCCAGGAGTGACTTCTTTTTTTGTTTTTTGTTTTTTTGTTTTTGGGTCACACCTGGCCACGTTCAGGGGTTACTCCTGGCTCTATGCTCAGAAATCGCTCTTGGCAGGCTCGGGGGACCATATGGAATGCCAGGATTCAAACCAATGGCCTTCTGCATGAAAGGCAACCGCCTTACCTCCATGCTATCTCTCCAGCCCAAGGAGTAACTTCTGAGCACAGAGCCAGGAGTAACTTCTGAGCGAAGCTGGGTGAGACCCAAAAAACAAACAAAAAATCAGAAGAAAAGAAAGCTTTGGGAAATGTATATTTGTTTGTTTTGAGGCACTCCTACCAGAGCTCAGAGGACCATATTTGGTGCTAAGGATGGAACCTGGGTTGAACCTGAAGTGGTCATGTACAAGCCACAAGCCTTACTCACTTTATTATTGCTCCAGGCCCTACTTTGGTAAATATAGTGAGGTCATGGACTATGTGAACATCAGAGACAGACCCCAGTGCAGCTCCTGGCCTACAACAGCAAAGGTGCCCAACATGTCAGGAGATGCGGCTACATACCCCTCCCAACTGCTGGATGGCTCCTATTAACAGCTGGAGAGTCTTGCCGGTAGGTATGTCCAAGTAAAAGGACTTCCCGGAGAAGGGCTTCTTCCCAGACCGCATCTGGCATCTCCCCCAGCGACTGTTAATTTGTACTGTAGCACCTGGAAAATAACAAAGAGGAACAAAATGAGAAGCTGCAGGTAAGAGATTTGCAAATAAAGCATCTCCCAGCAACAACCTAGCCAAGGCCCTGGCAGAGAAAATGCTTGGTTCTAGATTTGGAACCTCAATAGAACCAGCCACCTGGAACCCTCCAACATGCACTGGGAGAAAGCAAGATAAGGCAGGAAGTTTTGAGAAAGTTTCTCAAAATGCTGACTACATGGGCCTGGAGAGATGGCACAGCGGCGTTTGCCTTGCAAGCAGCCGATCCAGGACCAAAGGTGGTTGGTTCGAATCCCGGTGTCCCATATGGTCCCCCGTGCCTGCCAGGAGCTATTTCTGAGCAGACAGCCAGGAGTAACACCTGAGCAATGCCGGGTGTGGCCCAAAAACAAAACAAAACAAAAAAAAATGCTGACTACATGGAGAGATAGCACAGCCGTGTTTTCCTTGCAAGCAGCCGATCCAGAACCTAAGGTGGTTGGTTCGAATCCCGGTGTCCCATATGGTCCCCAGTGCCTGTCAGGAGCGATTTCTGAGCAGATAGCCAGGAGTGACCCCTGAGCACCGCCGGGAGTGGCCCCCCCCAAAAAAGAATGCTGACTACAGAGTCAAATATGACCCAGCAACTGACAGAGAAAAAAATATATATCCTTAGTATAGTGGGAAGGGAACTTGCCTTCTACTTAGCTGATCTGACTGGGTGGGGTTCAGTCTCCCCAGCATCCCATATGGCTCCCAAGCACTGCCAGGAGAGATTCCTGAGTGCAAAGCCAGGAGCAAAGCAAACTTCCTACTTGCTGTATTGTCTCTCTGGTTCCAAGGTTTATATATTGACAATGAGACTGGAAGGTCTCACTTCCCTCAAACTCCCAGAATTCAGAGTTCAGATAGCAATAGACAACTACCTTTACATATACAAGAGAATCTGAGGAGTCCTTTCTAGGAACTGACTAGTTCCACCCTCACCACATACACTTATTTAGGGTCTCCCCTGCTATGGATGGATTTTTTTTTTTTGGCTACATCCGGTGGCACTCAGGGGTTACTCCTGGCTCTGCATTCAGAAATCGTTCCTAGCAGGCTCAAGAGACCATGTGGGATGCTGGGAATTGAACCCGGATCTGTCCTAGGTCAGTCATGTGTAAGGTAAAACTCCCTACCACTATGCTATCTCTCAGGTCTCTTTTTCTTTTCTTTTCTTTTTTTTTTTTTTTTTTTTGATTTTGCACTATACTCAAGGCAAATTGCCCTACCAGCTGCACTATCTCTCTGGTCCCTAACCAAATACATTTTTTGTTTGTTTGTTTTTTGGGTCACATCTGGCAGTGCTCATGGGTCACTCCTGGCTCTACGCTCAGAAATCACTCCTGGCAGGCTCGGGGGACTATATGGGATGCCGGGATTCAAACCACCGTCCTTCTGCATGAAAGGCAAACACCCTACCTACCTCCATTTTTTAATAAAAAGGAAAGGGTCACATGTAATGAAATGAAGTAAAGATTGTTTGTTTTTGGGTTTTGGGCCACACCTGCTAACGCTCAGGGATTACTCCTGGCTCTGCACTCAGAAATCACTCTGGGCTCAGGGGACTGACCATATGGGACCCTGGGGATCGAATGCAGGTCAGTCCTGGGCTGCATGCAAAGCAAATGCCCTACCTCTGTGCTATCGCTTTGGCCCCATAAAGATTGGACATAGGAAACAGAGACCTCTTTTGGAAAACTTTTCATTTTTTCTTTTAAAAATTTTTTGGTTTTGTTTTTTGGGCCTCACTTAGATTTGCTACTCCTGTCTCTGCATTCAGGAATCATCTAATCATCTGGCCGTGTGGGTGTCTGGGGAACCATATAGGATGTCAAGGACTGATCCTGCCTCGAGCAAGTCAATTGCCCTAACTCTTACCAGTGATTATTTCTATTGAAATCTCCAACGCCACAAAGTGTTGAGGGTAGGAGGTGGTGCCTTTGAGAGACCTTTGAGAAGGGGAGCCTCCTAACAAGGGAACAGGTTCTTTGGGAGAGCGGAGAACCAAAGCACTGTCCCCAGACCTGTCTCTACCAGCAGAGAAGTGTGTAATACCACCATGTCCAACCAGAGTGGTTGGATGTAGGGTTGTGCAAGGTCCCAATCCAAGGCATTTGCACCCTGAGTCTTGGGCAGTGTGCCTGTTCCCACCACCCTTCACGGCCAAGGAACAGACTGCAGAGTCAACCAGTGGGAAAACCAGGCGCCTACACATTTCCAACTAGCCATCCATGGCCTCCCTCTTGTGAATAAATGGCTGAGTAGAAAGATGACCAGGCCTGGAAAGAAAGCCTTAAAAATGATTTTTAAATTCAATTTCATGAAATCAGGCTAAAGATCAAAAAGAATGTTAAAAGCAAACAAACATGCAAACAGAACAAGAACAAATCGGAGAAAACAGGCCAGGCAGGAAGAAACAGTCAATCATCACCCCAAGAGGGCAGACAAACATCTCTTAAGACTCTGACTTTGCACCCCTAGATTTGTTTCAGTTTTGGGAGCCCAGCAGTGCTCTGGAGTAACCCACAGAGGGGCTCGGGGACCCAGAAGTGGGGCTGGGGCTGGGGGGGTCCTTGTGCAAAACAAGTGTCCTCCTTGCAGCCTTGGGTCACCCGCTTGGCGAATCACCTACCCGGGTGCAGGAGCCGACTCTGGGTCTCGAACTCTCGGACTCGTGGCCTAGGCAAGGATGGAACTGCCAGCAAAGTCCCAAGAGCCTCCAGACACCAACCCCCCACCCTCCAACTCCTGCAGCAGTCCGGTTTAAATTTCCCGCAGGCTCCACCCCTGAAACAAAGCGGTTGCTGCAAGACCACCCAACGGTGGCCCCGTGGGATCAAATGGCGCTCCCCGCTCTCTGCTGCCTTTATGTTTTGCTTTTGGTTTTGGTTTTGGTTTTTGGGTCACACCACGCAGCGCTCCGGGGTCACTCCTGGCTCTACGCTCAGAAATCGCTCCTGGCAGCTCGGGGGACCCTATGGGATGCCGGGATTCGAACCACCGACCTTACCTCCAAGCTATTTCTCCAGCCTCTCCTCTCTTCCTTTCGTGTTTGTTTTTGCCATGCTAGAACCCACACTGGTGTGGCCCAGTTGGGAAAGTTGTGACCAGTTTTAGGGGCCGGGAAAACAGCGGAAAAGGAAAAGGGCGTCTGTTTTGGGCGTGGCCAACTAGGTTTTGATCACCTGCGTCCCATATGCACCTTCCAAGCTTTGCTGGAGGGATTTCTGAGTGCAGGGCCTAGGAGTAACCACTGAGCAACTACTGGGTGGGGCCCCCCAAAACAAAAACTTAAAAAAAAAAAAGTGGGGGCTGGAGAGATAGCATGGAGGTAAGGCATTTGCCTTTCATGCAGAAGGTCATCGGTTCGAATCCCAGTGTCCCATATTGCCCCCCCCCCCCCCCCCCCGTGCCTGCCAGGAGCAATTTCTGAGCCTGGAGCCAGGAATAACCCCTGAGCACTGCCGGGTGTGACCCAAAAACCACAAAAAAAAAAAAAAAAGTGAGGGCCGGGAGAGATAGCACAGCGGCATTTGCCTTGCAAGCAGCCGATCCAGGACCTAAGGTGGTTGGTTCGAATCCCGGTGTCCCACATGGTCCCCCGTGCCTGCCAGGAGCTATTTCTGAGCAGACAGCCAGGAGTAACCCCCGAGCAACTCCGGGTGTGGCCCAAAAACAAAACACACACACACACACACACACACACACACAAAAGTGAAATAAAAATAAAGTGAAAGGTTTTCCAAAATAGGTCTTTGTTTCTTACTCTCATTGTTCATTTCAGGGGGGCAGAGTGATAGTACAGTGGTGGGGTGTTTGCCTGCTGGAAGCTAACCTGGTAGACCTGGGTTTGATTCCTGGCATCCGGTATGGTCCACCTGAGCCTGTCAGGAGTAACACCTGAACATCGCCAGGTGTGGCCCAAAGACAATAGCAAAACTCAACAAAAAAAATCCCCCAATAAAAAAAAAACAACAATCTTCATTTCATTATACTTGATCCTTGCCTCTCTTACAGATACACTTGCTCAGGAACCAGAGAGAGTTAACAGTAACAGTAAATAACAGTTAACAGTAAATAAGGTGTTTGCCTTGGATGTGGCCCACCCAGGTTTTATCACATATAGTCCTCCGAGTCCTGCAAGGAGTAACCCTTGAATACTTGGGTGTGGTAAAAAAATAAAGAGCCCCCCCCCCCCAAAAAAAAATGTTGTACTTGTTCAGGTCAATTGTAACCCACATTCCCAAATCTTTTGGTTCCTTTGTTGTCCTTGTATCATACTCAACAAGAATGGGACAGATGGGGCCGGGCGGTGGCGCTAGAGGTAAGGTGCCTGCCTTACTTGCGCTAGCCTTGGACGGACCGCGGTTCGATCCCCCCGCATCCCATCTGGTCCCCCAAGCCAGGAGCGACTTCTGAGCACATAGCCAGGAGTAACCCCTGAGCGTCACTGGGTGTGGCCCAAAAACCAAAAAAAAAAAAAAAAAGAATGGGACAGATTTCTCTCCTTGAACACTTTACTTCTTTTGTTGTTGTTGTTGTTTTAGGGTCACATCCGGCAGCGCTCAGGGGTTGCTCCTGGCAGGCTCAGGGACCATATGGGATACCGGGATTCGAATCACCGTCCTTCTTCATTCAAGGCAAATGCCTTACCTCCATGCTATCTCTCTGGACCCTACTTTACTTCTATTATTACCCATTTTCTTTTCTTTTCTTTTTTTTTTTTTTTTTTGGTTTTTTGGGCCCACACCTGGCGGTGCTCAGGGGTTACTCCTGGCTGTCTTCTCAGAAATAGCTCCTGGCAGGCACAGGGGACCACATGGGACACCGGGATTTGAACCAACCACCTTAGGTCCTGGATCTACTGCTTGCAAGGCAAACACCACTGTGCAATCTCTCTGGGCCTTACTACCCATTTTCACCTGCTGCTCCAATGGCCTCTGCTAGACCCAAAGCTGCTGATTCCTTTACAAATGTTTGAATGTGACATGGCTTTACCTCTAAAACCCCATTCTCTTCCTTATTCATCCTCTTCCTAATAAGTCATTCAACTTCATGACTTTACTATTCAACTCTATGCTACTGCCTGCACGTCTATCTCTACTACTTTAACCCCTCTTCTCCATCTTCAGACTCAGATATTCAAGTACCTGTACCCAACATTTTTATGTGGATATTTAATAGAGATTTTAGGCTTAAACTGTTCAAAACAGAACATGTATTGCTCTGCCACCTCCTGCCCCACCAAAAACACACTGATCCTGTCTTCCCTGTCTCAGTATGTCACAACAAATTCAGATTTGAACGGGTACAATTGGTAGGATGCTTGCCCCGCATATGGCCAACCGAGGTTCTATCCCCTTCATTCCAATATGATTCCATGAATAGGACTAGAAATAAGTACTGAGTACAAAGCCAGAAGTGACCTATGAGCATTGCCAGGAGAAGGAAAGGAAAGGAAAGAAAAAGGGAAAGGGAAATAAGAAAGAAAAACAGAAAGGGAAGGGGAAAGGGAAAGGGGGAGGGAAAGGAAAAAGAAAAGGAAAGGAAAGAAAAAGAAGAAAGGAAAAAAGAAAGAACAAAAGAAAAGAGAGATGGGGGCCGGGCGGTGGCGCTGGAGGTAAGGTGCCTGCCTTACCTGCGCTAGCCTAGGAGACGGACCGCGGTTCGATCCCCCGGCGTCCCATATGGTCCCCCAAGCCAGGAGCGACTTCTGAGCGCATATAGCCAGGAGTAACCCCTGAGCGTCACCGGGTGTGGCCCAAAACCCCCCCCCCAAAAAAAAAAAAAAAAGAAAAGAGAGATGGAGGGAGGAAGAAAAAGAAGGAAAGAAAAAAGGAAGAGGGGCCGGGCGGTGGCGCTGGAGGTAAGGTGCCTGCCTTGCCTGCGCTAGCCTAGGACGGACCTCAGTTCGATCCCCCGGCATCCCATATGGTCCCCCCAAGAAGCCAGGAGCAACTTCTGAGCGCATAGCCAGGAGTAACCCCTGAGCGTCACAGGGTGTGGCCCAAAAACCAAAAAAAAAGAAAAGAAAAAAGGAAGAAAGAAAGCCTAATTCGCTTCTTACCTGTCATCAGTTTTACTCTGAGAACGAAGGCTCCTGAGGAATAGGTAGAGAATGCAGCATTTAAGACTTGCCTTGCTTGTATGCATGCAGCTGATTCTTGTTTGATTCCCTAAGTACCTGCTGGGAGAGCCTCAATCCCCCACCCCCAAGGGCGGGGGGGGGGGGGAATGAGAATCTTCTGTTTTACTCCTGACTCTATCTTCGTAGTAACTGGTATTTGCTGAATTAATCTCTCAGAGTTACAGTCTTTTTAATTTGTAAAAAGAGTATTACCTGGGGCTGGAGCGATAGCACAGCTGTAGGGCATTTGTTTTGCTGGCACCAACCTGGAATGGACCCCGTTCGATTCCCAGCATCCCATAGGGTCCCCGGAGCCTGCCAGGAGCGACTTCTGAATGAAGAGTCAGGAGTAACCCTTGAGTGCCACGAGATGTGACCCAAAGCACCCCCCCCCAAATAAAAAAAGAATATTATCTGCCAGGCAGTGAGACATTTAGACACTAAGTGACCAGAAAAAAGGAAGCTTTTACTTGGCAGAAAATACTTTTTTGTTTTGTTTGGTTTTGGGTTTTTGGGCCACACCCAGTGATGCTCAGAGGTTACTCCTGGCTGTCTGCTCAGAAATAGCTCCTGGCAGGCACGGGGGACCATATGGGACACCGGGATTCGAACCAACCACCTTTGGTCCTGGATCGGCTGCTTGCAAGGTAAACACCGCTGTGCTATCTCTCCGGGCTCAGAAAATACTTTTTGAATCACACATGCACACACTATAGGACACATTGGCAGTGCAATTAGCCTCTTAGGGCTGACCTAGGTAAAGCAATTTGGCACTAGTAGCAAATTACAAATGTACCTTTCTTACCAGCAATGATTCCTTCCTCGAAGTTAGTCTACAAATACTCTCATTCACATGTGGCCATAAAGGTCTCCATTTACAACAGCACTTTTTGTTCTAGCAAAAGATGCAAGCTATATAAGGTGCAGCAGGCAACTATTTAAACGATGGTAAAAAAAAAAAAAAAACACTCAACACTATGTGGTTATAAAAGCAAAACTACTCAAATATATAACTGTAGATAGGTTCCATATTTAAGACTGAAATTCTCACATTAAAAATATATAGCACAGGGGCCGCGAAGGTGGCGCTAGAGGTAAGGTGTCTGCCTTGCAAGTGGATGGACCAAGGGTTCGATCCTCCGGTGTCCCATATGGTCCCACCAAGCCAGGGGCGATTTCTGAGTGCATAGCCGGAAGTAACCCCTGAGCGTCAAACGGGTGTGTCCCAAAAACCAAATATATATATATATATATATAGCACAGCGGTAGGGCATTTGCCTTGCATGCGGCAGATCCAGGATGAACCTGGGTTTGATTCCCAGCATCCCATATGGTCCCACAAGCCTGCCAGGAGCAATTTCTGAGCACATAGTCAGGATTAACCTGAGTGCCACCAGTTGTGGCCCAAAACAACAACAACAAAAATAGATAGAAGTTTATGGGGCTGGAGCAATAGCCCAGAGAGTAAGGCATTTGCCTTGCATGCAGCCTACCTGGGTTCAATCTCCATCATCCCATATGGTCCCTCAAGACTCTGAGGAATGATTTCTGAGCACAGAGCCAGGAGTATTGCTTGAGGGCTACCAGGTGGGGCCCAAAACAATATATGTGTATATAAAATAAAATTTATACATACACATTATATACATAAAATATTTTTGATGCTGGACTCCAACTCATGCCTCACACATGCAACAGGTCTGAGGTCTCCCACAAATACAGATCCTAACCCAGCTATATAGCTTCTAAGTTTTTATTATTTTTTTAAAAACATTATTTATTTAGGTCTTTGGGCCACACCTGGTGGCTCTCAGGGGTTACTCCTGGCTCTGCGCTTAGAAATCATTCCTGGGGCCCGGAGAGATAGCACAGCGGTGTTTGCCTTGCAAGCAGCCGATCCAGGACCAAAGGTGGTTGGTTCGAATCCCGGTGTCCTGTGCCTGCCAGGAGCTATTTCTGAGCAGCCAGCCATGAGTAACCCCTGAGCATCGCTGGGTGTGGCCCCAAAACAAAACAAAACAAAACAAAAAAAAAAAAGAAATCATTCCTGGCAGGCTTAGGGAGAATGTGGGATGCTGGAAAACGAACTCAGCTCTGTTCTGGTTCTGCCACATGCAAGGCAAATGCCCTACCGATGTGCTATCACTCCGGCCTAGTTTTTTTGTTTGTTTGTTTTGGGGCCACACCTGGTGGTGCTCAGGGGTTACACCTCGCTCTGCATTCAGAAATCACTCCTGTCAGTTTCAGGGGAACATATGGGATGTGGGGAATTGAACCACCATTTGTCCTGGGTTGGTTGTGTGCATGGCAAAACGCCTTACCTTTGTGCTATCTCTCTGGACCCATAGTTTTCATTTTTGTTTTGTTTTGTTTTGTAGCCACACCATTGACGCTCAGGGGTTACTCCAGGCTATGGGCTCAGAGATCGCTCCTGGCTTGAGGGGACTATATGGGATGGCGGGGGATCGAACCGAGGTCCACCTAGACTAGCGCTTGCAAGGCAGACACCTTACTTCTAGCACCACCGCTCCAGCCCACATAGTTTTCATTTTTTAATTTACTTTCATTTAGTTCTGAGAACTGCTAAGTATGACCCAAAATCTAAAAGAAAATAAAGAAAATAAATGTCAGATAAATACCCACAAAATAATAGCACAGAAATATTGACACAAAATCAATAGATACATTTATTTTATAATACACATAGTGCTTATGATTATCAAAATGCTTTAAAAATAGTAATGAGGGGCAGGAGTGATAGCACAATGATAAGGCACTTACCTTGCATCTAGCCAACACAGGACAGATGGTGGTTCAAATCTCTGCATCCCATATTGTTCCCTGAGACTGCTAGGAGCAACATCTGAGTGCAGAGCCAGGAGTTAACTCCTGAGTGCTGCTGGGTGTGACCCAAAAACCAAACTAAAGAAATAAACAAATAAACAAATAAATAAATAGTAGTGAGTTCCTGAGTTTAGCTGAGTGTAGCCCCCCCAAAAGAAACTCCCCCAAACTAGTAAGTTAAATAAATGGAAAAGAGCTACAATGTACGTGTATATATATATTTAATACTTAAGTTTTTTTTTTTTTTTTGTCACACCCAGCATCGCTCTGGGGTTATTCCTGGCTCTGTGCTCAGAAATAGCCCCTGGCAGACTCGGGAGACCATATGGGATACAGAGATTCAAACTACCATCCTTCTGCGTGCAAGGCAAATGCCCTACCTCCATGCTATCTCTCCGGCCCAATACATAAGAATTTTAAGTTTTGTTTTTTGGGCTACACCAGGCAGTGCTCAGGGCTTACTCCTGCTCTGCACCCCTAGAGGTGCTGGGCGACTGTATGGGATATGCAAGGCAGGATCAAAGCCTAGTTGACTGTGTGCAGTACCTGCTGTACTATAGCTCCAGACCCTTTAAAATTTTTGAGACCAAGAGCCGAAGAGATAGCATAGCAGGGCGTTTGCCTTGCACAAAGCCAATCTGGGACTAACCTGGGTTCAATTCCCGGCATCCCATATAGTCCCCCGAACCTGCCAGGAGCAATTTCTGAGCATAGAGCCATGATTAACCCGAATGTCGCCGGGTGGCCCAAAAACCAAAAACCAAAAAAAAATCTTGAGAACAAAAGCGCATACTACAGAATGAAAAATCCAACATGCAAAACTATGTTAACTTTGTTTGTGGCTACAGATGGGCTTGGAAACAAGTGTTAAAATTGTATTATATATGAAGTGATTTAATTCATTCTTAGTTTATATATAATATATATACCATATTATGTATAAATACATATACTATATTTAAGGGGGCAGGAGAAATAGTACAGGGTAAGGCACTTGTCTTGCATGGACTGAGTGCAGAATCCTGCCAGAAGCACTTCTGGGGATGGCCTGGTGGTTGTTAACACAAGGCCAGGGCAGCACCATATCCTTGTGCTGCTTGTGAATCCATTGTTAAATTTTACTTTTTTGATTTACCCAAAACAAAAATCATCCCTGGTTTCTTTTATCTGTTTACAACTTTTTTTTTATTTCCCAAAACAAAGATTGTCTTATATGTAAATCTGGGCGGGACAGGCTCAGTTATCTGCCCTTACCTGTCCTTATGCTCCTGTGTGTGTGTGTGTGTGTGTGTGTGTGTGTGTGTGTGTGTGTGTGTGTGTGTGTGTACTCAATAAAAACAACCGTTTTGGGGGCCAGAGAGATATCATGGAGGTAGTGCCATTTGCCTTGCATGCAGGACAGTGGTTCAAATCCCAGCATCCCATATGATCCCCCGAGCCTGCCAGGAGCAATTTCTGAGCATAGAGCCAGGAATAACTCCTGAGTGCTGCCGATGTGATCCCTCAAAAAATTCTTTGTGGGGGCCAGAGCGATAGTGCAGCAGTAGGGCGTTTGCTTTTCATGTGGCTGGTCCAGGACAAACCTCGATTCCCAAGCCAGGAGCAATTTCTGAGTGCATAGCCAGGAGTAACCCCTTGATTGTCACCGGGTATGGTCCAAACACCAAAAAAAAATTTTTTTTCTTTGTGCTGTCAGCAGTCTTCTGTTTATACAGCCTCATTCTTATTCCAGGCTCTGTGCTCAGTTATCACTCCTGGAGGTGCTCAGGGGACCACATGGAGTGCTGATGATTGAACCACGTTGGTTTAGCTTGTCAGCAAGACAAGTCCCCTACCCATTCCAGCCCCTTTACTCAAGATCATCATTCAGTTAGTTAGTTAAGCCTTCAAAGACCTTGCTTGCTTTTCAAGCCCTTGTTCTTGAGCACCATTATTTTTTTTATTTTTTATTTTTTGGTTTATTTTTGGGCTACTCCTGGCTCTAGGCTCAGAAATCGCTCCTGGCAGGCTCAGGGAATCATATGGGATGCCAAGATTCGAACCACCGGCCTTCTACATGCAAGGCAAACACCCTACTGCTGTGCTATCTCTCCAGCCCCCTTGAGCACCTATCTTACTAGACTGTTCCTTTGTTTCCTTTTGCTTTCCTGTTTCTTTTGTTTCCACTCTGGAGAAGTCTGTTTTTCTTTTTCTCTCTCATTTTTCTAAGCAAGTTTCATTCAATAAAAAGTATTTTTTTTTGTTTGTTTTTTTGGATCACACCCAGCAGCACTCAGGGGCTACTCCTGGCTCTATGCTCAGAAATCACCCCTGGCAGACTTGGGGGACCATATGGGATGCCAGGATTCGAACCACTGACCTTCTGCATGCAAGGCGAACGCCTTATCTCCATGCTATCTCTCTGGCCCCAATAAAAAGTATCTTATTTCACTAAAAAACAACAACAAAACATCCCTGTTGGGGCCCTAGCGAGATAATACAGCGGGCAGGGTGCTTGCCTTGTATGTGTCAAACCCTGGTTAGATCCAAGCATCCCTTATGTTCTCCTGACCCCTGCAGGAATGATCCATGAGCACAAAACCCTGAGCAGGCCCTGAGAATTCCTGGGTGTAGCCTTAAGACAAAAAATAAACAAATGACCACCAACAACAAAAAAACCCAATAAAACCCCCTTGAATCTGTCCCAGTGTAATTTCCAGATCTTGATACTGTTATGTAAAATGGTGGCACTGGAGGGAACTAAGGAACAGGCATAGGGCTCTGCCATACTATTCCTCAAACTTCCTAATTAAAAAATAAATAGGGGGCCGGAGAGATAGCATGGAGATAAGGCATTTGCCTTGCGTGCAGAAGGTCGGTGGTTCAAATCCCGGCATCCCATGTGGTCCCCGAGCCTGCCAGGAGCGACCCCTGAGCAATGCCAGGTGTGACCCAAAAACAAAACAAAACTAAAACAAAAACAAAAGATCAGAAAACAAAACTGAATAGGCTCATCAATTTTAGGGCTGGAGAGATAGTATGGAGGTAAGGCGTTTGTCTTGCATGCAGAAGGATGGTGGTTTGAATCCCAGCATCCCATATGGTCCCCTGAGCCTGCCAGGAGCGATTTCTGAGTGTAGAGCCAGGAGTAACCCCTGAACGATGCCGGGTGTGACCCCCCAAAAATAAATAAATAGGATACAACATTTCTGACTGTGGCCACTCTACGTTGATCTTTTGTTTGTTTGTTTTTAGGTCACACCCAGTGTTGCTTCCGGCAGGCTCCAGGACCATATGGGATACCAGGGATTGAACCCCAGTTTATCCCAGGTCAGCCACATACAAGGCAAATGCCCTACCACTGTGCTATCATTCCAGCTTGTCCATGTTTATTTTAACTGTATCCCCTGAGTCATGTGTGATAGCCTGTTAGTCCCCATAAAAGCCCATACCTGCTGCCTGACTGCCCCAGAGGCAGTCACTCTCTGGCTGACAGGTGCATCTGAGCCGTTGTGGAAAAGGATAAGTCTTTAGGTGTTGATTCTAGTGATGATTTCAGCAGTGCTCTCTCACACAGCTGACACACTCTCTACCTCCACAGAGCTTTACTGCCTCTGCCCTGTTCATTCTTTTTTTGTTTGTTTGTTTTTGGGTCACACCCGGCATCACTCAGGGGTTACTCCTGGCTCTATGCTCAGAAATCTCTCCTGGCAGGCTCGGGGGACCATATGGAATGTTGGGATTTCGAACCGCTGTCCTTCTGCATGCAAGGCAAAATGACCTACCTCCATGCTATCTCTCCATCCCTGCAGTTCATTCATTCTTTTTTTTTTTTTTCTCCCGCTGTTCATTCAGGACCCACAAGCTGAAGATTAGAATTCTGACACTTGGCCATACCCCATTCTCTGGGGTTCCCAGACAATCCTTAACACATCTCCTTGCTGCGATTGGCAAGCTCCTTCGTTCTCTCCAAACTAACTTAGGCATCCGCTTTCCATACTTCAAAGAGTGAAAGCATTGGGCCGGAGTGGTGACACTAGAGGTAAGGCATTTGCCTTGCAAGCACTAGCCTAAGATGGAATGTGGTTCCATCCCCTGGCGTCCCATATGGTCCCCCCAAGCCAGGCACTCTAGCCAGGACTAACCCCTGAGCGACAACGAGTGTGGACCAAAAACAAACAAAAAAGTGAAAGCATCACCTCCACTAGGAAGTCTTTCTGGATTCCTTTATTTCCACAACTTCCAGCCTAGTTCCAGCAGACTGTGGAAATCTTACCATCTCAACGCATCAAACTGCAGTTTCCATGCCCTAAAGGTCCACCAAGACCACTGACTTTGTTCCTGATCAGACACGCCTGACTTTGGGGGGACTGGAGCACAGACGTGGGGTGACTGCCATCGCTGTAGGTTCAGAGCCCAAACAGCAAAGGTCAGCGGCCTTATTCCCTGGCCGATGGCAGCAGCAGTCTGGGACCTGAGCCCACCTGGGTACTGAGTAACTCAGTTCAGTCCAAAGCGGCTGATGTATATAATCCCCCAGGCGCTAGTGAGTCCTCACATTCTTTCCTTGGAATAGGCTCTCTGTAGCTAGGGAACCCATCATGGTTTCCATCTTTGATCTATGCACAATAAAGGCTGTGCAAGAGATGAAAAGTCAGGAGGAGATTCGAACCGGTGCTAGCTCAGTGCTTGAGGAGGTCAAGAACGCTGTTAGAAACCTGCCTAACCGAGGGTGGATGCAAGCCAGGAAGCAGGCCACAACAGCCTCCCCCGACTCACCACCCCGTGTGAAGTCCGGGTGGGCCTGAACAGAGAGGGTGCATGGGACCTCGAGGAGTCTTTTCTGGAAGCTGGGTTTTGGGCATGGTGGTGAAGGGAAAAATCTGGTAAAGAGGGCCCGGAGAGATAGCACAGCAGCGTTTGCCTTGCAAGCAGCCGATCCAGGACCAACGGTGGTTGGTTCGAATCCCGGTGTCCCATATGGTCCCCGTGCCTGCCAGGAGCTATTTCTGAGCAGACAGCCAGGAGTGACCCCTGAGCATCGCCGGGTGTGGCCCAAAAACCAAAAAAAAAAAAAAAAAAGTGGTAAAGAGTCAAGAATGGGGGCTGGAGAGATAGTATGGAGGTAGGGCGTTTGCTTTGCATGCAGAAGGACGGTGGTTCGAATCCCGTAAGGTCAACTATATGGTCCCCAGAGCCTGCCAGGAGCCATTTCTGAGCACAGAGCCAGGAGTAACCCCTGAGCGCTGCGGGGTGTATCCCAAAACAAAACAAAACAAAAGAGTCCAGAGTGACCGCAGGCAGGAATGCAGGAGCCCAGCCAGGAAAGCTGTGCCGCAGTAGACAGTCAGGTGCTACAGAGGAAGTCCAAGGAGGAAAAAAAAAAAAAAAACGCGCCGCGCTCCAACGCGCCTGCGCGCCCTCTCCGCGCACCTGCGCACTGTTGGCCGCTGCACCGCCCGTCAGGCACCGCCGCGGACACCTGCGGGGCCGGTAGGACCCCGAGCCCAAGATGGCGGCGCCCAGCGGAGCCACCGCTGCCGCCGCCGCTGTCGCCGGGGACTGTGATGGTGACGGCGGGGGCAGCAACTTTGGAGCGTGGCTGGACGGACGGCTGGAGACGCTGGGAGTTGACCGAGCCGTTTACGGCGCCTACATCTTGGGTGTCTTGCAGGAGGAGGAGGAGGAGGAGAAGCTGGACGCACTGCAGGGCATCCTCTCCGCTTTCCTGGTAAGAAGCCGGGCACGGTGCATCAGTCCCAGGC
The DNA here is from genome assembly GCF_024139225.1 of Suncus etruscus. Taxonomy (NCBI): domain Eukaryota; kingdom Metazoa; phylum Chordata; class Mammalia; order Eulipotyphla; family Soricidae; genus Suncus; species Suncus etruscus. The sequence continues at coordinate 191,861,960 of NC_064848.1, read as the reverse complement.
GCGCCCGGTGTGCTGGGAGGGGTGTTGGTCTCATCTGGGAGAGGGGCCTTCTCCCCTCCTCTCCCTCAATACTAACTAGGCCTCTGGGCAAGGAAGGGGTCGTTCCAAATACAGGTTTGGGGACCCAAAAGGTGAGAGGGGGCGAGAGAGAAGACTCTCCTTTCTTCCTGGGATCAAATTCCTATGGGTGAGTTGAGTGGGTACCCCTCTAGAGGTCCCCGATGTAAGTATTACCTTAGATTCCAAACGACAGACTTCCTTTCTGTGTGTTCCGTTGAGCTTAGAAGCTTGGATGGATTTTCGGGCATGACTGATCCCGGCCACACCTGCATGAATGTTCAGAAAGGTGCCCAGGAGTCTAGGTAGGCCCAGGTTTGTCGTCCTGCAGTCTTCAGCTACAGGATGGTTGGTGGATGGATGTTTCTTTTTTGGGTGGGGAGGGAGTATTGGGGAAATGAGGAAGTGTAAGGGAATTAGAGATAAACTTAGTGTGTCGTTCCCGAGACACATTTAAAAATGGATAGCTGTGGACATAAACTGTGTCTGAACAAACCAGTCTCCACAATGTCCACCTTTTTCATCCGATCATTTTCGCCTCCATTTTCGTTTTGTTTCAGGTGGAAGGAAGCACAATGATCAGTGATGGGGCACAGGCTGAGAAAGTAGCTCATCTAGGCCGCTCCTTTTAATCCCAGGAGCCTGCTCCGATGTAAACGCCCTGTCAGTGGGAAAGCTTTCAGAACCACTAGTGATGCAGTTCCTAAGCACTTTGTAGAGGGAAAAAGGCAAGCAATTTTATTTAATTGGGGAGGCGGGGCCACACCTGGCTCTGCTCTGTGCTTAAGTCTTGCTGTGTACTCAGAATAGAGCCTATGTTAGCTGAGTACAAGGCAAAGAATCTTATCCTCTGTACTATTTCTCTGAATCCATAAATTGTTTTTGTTTTTTTGGGCCACTTGTAGCCTAGTGCTCAGTGGTCTATATGCAGTGCGGGGATTTGAACCAGTTTTGTGACTACAGCTGCCTTTTAGGTCAGTGCCTTAATCTTTGTATTATTTCTTGGGCCCCAACAATTTAATATTTTAAAATAACTTCTTCATATAAGCACCATGGTTACAGAAGTGTTCATAATTGGGTTTCAGTCATAGAATGTTCACCACCCTTCACTAGTGTGATTTTCTTGCTACCAATGTTCCCCATTTCCCTCTTCCTCCCCAATCCCTTGCCTGTCTCTGGGATAGGCATTCTGCCTCTCTCACTATCATTTTCATGGTAGTTGTCATTGTGGTTAGTGCTCTGACTGCACTCATTGCTCTTTGTGGCAAGCTTCATAATCATGGGCTGGTTCTCCCAGCACTCATTTCTATTGTCTCTGGATATTATTATCAAACTGTCTTTTTTTTTTATATCCCACAGATGAGTGAGACTATTTTATGTCTATCTCTCCCTCAGGTTCATTTCACTGAACATAATAGTCTCCTTGTTCATTCATGTATAGGCAGATTTCATGACTTCCCCCCCCCTAACTGCTGCATAGTATTCTATTGTGTAAATATACCACAATTTCATCTGTTGTTGGGCACCTGAGTTGTTTCCAGATTCTGGCTATTGTAAATAGTGTAAATGTTTATTATAAATAAACATAGGGGTGCAGAGGGCTTTTTTCTTTTTTGGTTTTTGGGCCACACCCCCAAAACTGAGGGGGTTACTCCTGGCTATGCGCTCAGAAATCGCTCCTGGCTTGGGGGACCATATGGGACCCCGGGGGGCCAAACTGCAGTTCGTTCTAGGCAGATGCCTTACCACTTGTACTCTGGCCCCCAGAGGGCATTTTTGTATTGTGTTTTTTGTATTCCTAGAGTATATCCCTAGGAGTGGTATGGCCCCAGCAATTTAGTATTTACCAACGTTGGGAAATGCCTGAAGATTCCATGAAAAGAAGTTGAGGGAGCTAGAGCAATAGTACAGCACGTAGGATTCTTGTCTTGCATACAGCCGACCCAGGTTCTATCCTCAGCATTCCATGTGGTCCCCTGAGCACTGCCAGGGATAATTCCTGAGTGCAGAACAAGGAGAGTAATCTCTGAGCATCATTGGGTGGGTGACCCCAAAACTAAAATATGGAAAAGGTGAAATATCTTGGTACTAACTTGTAGACCATCCTTTTCTTAACTTTCTTCTTTCTGTCAGTATTGAAACTGCTGCTATAAAGGTTGTTCTACACATGCCTGGCTACTCATGTTTCATTGTGGCATTTTGCAGGAGTCACACATTGGGTTTCTGAGCTCACACTCTTGGCTGCAGTGCTCACTGAGGGTGGTGTGTGAGATGGAAGGATGTCTGAATGGTGACCATCTACTCACTTATCTCTCCTGTTTTTGTTTTTGTACCACAACCGATAATGCTCAGGGCTCATTCCTGGTTCTTCCCTCAGGGATCACTCCTGGTGGTGCTCAGGGGATTATGTCTTGATGGGAATCAAACCTGTGCTATCCTGTACTATTGCTCCAACCCCTACTTATTTATCTCTTTTGGTTCAGCAAGCTCAGATGTGGTCCAGCATAAAAGTTGATAACCGAGTTGAGTATATTGGACCAGGGATAATTTCAAAGGAAACTTAGGACTACAAAACTTGAGAAAGATTGCCCTGAAGATGGTGGGAATCCATTTTTCCTGGAGCTTGGCAGGCTAGAATAGGTCTCTTGACCTCACTAGTATGGATTCTGGTTCCCAGACACAGCAATACTTTCCTGTTCAGAGCCTCAGAGAGAAACATAATCCAGTGGTGGTTCCCAAGCTTTCCATGTGATGACATTTTTTGTTTTGTCTTTGGACCTGGCGATGCTCAGGGGTTACTCCTGGCTTTGCATTCAGGAATCACTCCTATTGGTACTCAGGGGAGCAAATGGGATGTTGTGGATTGAACCTAGTGGGACCACATACAAGGCAAGTGCCCTCCCAGGTGTACCATCACTCCAGCCCATCTTTCATGTGATTTCTTCTTAGTAGCAGGGAAAGCTTTGTCTAGGCTGAGACTTTTCAGAGGAGTTTATTACTTTATTTTTCCTCTCAGGAAGAAGATTCTCTCCTGAATGTCTGCAAGGAGATTGTGGAACGATGGTCCGAAACTCAGAATGTTGTCATTGCCGTGAAGAAAGAAGGTAGGATTGAAGTTGTGATTTCTAGTTAAGGGGAGAGTTCGTAGTTTTCTCTTATGGAGAAACATCTTTCCTCAGATAGCATATACTGGCAAACATCCAGTATTTATTTTGTTGTTGATTTTGTTTTGGACCATAGTTGGATGTGTTCTGGGCTTACTTCTGGCTCTGTACTCAGGAATCACTCTCTGGGGTGCCAGGGAACCAGCCCAGGTTGGCCACATGTAAGGCAAGCGCCTTACTCGCTGTACTATCTCCTTGGCTTCTTTTTTCTTTTCTTTCACTTCTCCATCTCTCCCTAATTTTGGTTGGCTACTCTTAATCTTCATTACATATTTTGTTACCCAAAGACTCACAATGCAAGGAAAGTACCTCTGACCTATGTTCCCGGTTCTTTACGCTGGTTTTGTTTTTATCTTTCTCATTCTTTTTCTATTACCCTTTGAATATTTTCTGGAAGACATAAGTTCAATTATAGTTACCATCTCCCATCCTTTTATATTCTCATTGCATAGCACATTATGATTGGTTTTTTGCTTGTTCCCTTCAATGCTTCACCCTTTGAAATGGAAGGGAGCTGCAAGCCTCCAGCGTGCTTGGGTCTGCAGTGACCCTGTGCATTCCTACAGTGCTTGCAAGAACATTATGAAATGGTTTGAGGCCTTGCCCTCCTTTATCCAGAGCAAGGTTATAGAAATTTCAGACAATGGAAAAAAAAGTAAATAAAATGAAAGGGAGAGGGCGAGAGTGAGTCTAATGGTCTAATGGACAGGATGCTTCCCTTCCATGTAGCCTAAGCCTGGTTTGATCCTTGGCATCCCATAGGGTCCCCAAAGCTCTGCCAGGAATGATTCTCTAGCACAAAGCCAGGAGTAACCTGAGTATTGCTGAGTGTGGCCCAAAGACAAAAAACTAAAATGAAAGGGAGGGTTGGAGAACTGACTCACAGCACAGTGTATGATACCCCAGGCACTGCCAAGAGCAGCTCCCTAGAGCTGAGAGTAATCCTTAAGCACTATTAGGTGTGATTCCAAAACAAAAAAGAATGAAATGTTGGGCCAGAGAGATAGCATGGAAGTAGGCTGTTTGCCTTGCATACAGAAGGATGGTGGTTCAAATCCTGGCATCCCATGTGGTCCCCCGAGCTGGCCAGGAATGATTTCTGAGCCAGGAGGAACCCCCTGAGCGCTGCCGGGTGTGACACAAAAATAAATAAATAAATAAATAAATAAAATGAAAGAAAAATGGCTAAATAGTCATCATTAGAGTGACACATTAGTTGTGGAAACCTCAAATCATAAAAGCCAAACATAGAATCCAAATTCAGCTCTATTGGCTCTCAACCTTGACTATATTAGAATCACTTGCTGTGCTTTTAAAAATGCCAGTGTCTGGGCCAGATACACAGTCTCGCTGGAACTCAGGCATCATATATTGTGTTTGTGTTCTGGGTCCGCACCCAGTTGCACTTGGTCTTCTCCGGGCTTTGTGTTTGGAATTTCTCCTGGTGGTACTTGAGAGGGAAGCATGTGGTGCTGGGGACTGAACCCAGACTTCCTGCATGCAAAGCACATGCCCCAGTGTATCGAGCCATCTTATCTTTCTTTTTTTTTTTTTTTTTTTTTTTGGTTTTTGGGCCACACCCGTTTGACGATCAGGGGTTACTCCTGGCTATGTGCTCAGAAATCGCCCCTGGCTTGGGGGGGACCATATGGGACGCGGGGGGGGGGGGGGGGGGGGGGGGGGGATCGAACCGCGGTTACAAGGCAGACACCTTATCTCCAGCGCCACCTTCCTGGCCCCATCTTATCTTTCTGGTCCAGACATTGTATCTTTTTCTTCCTTATTTCCACCCACCCCACCCCACCCCACCCTACCCCGTGGTGGTAAGGATCAAACTCAGGTCCTTACACACTCAAGGCAACTATTCTACTACTGAACTACATTTCTGTAATTCTTTTTTTTTTTTTAACTGTATTTTATTTTATTTTATTTATTTTATTTTATTTTTATTTTTATTTTATTTTATTTTTTTTGGTTTTTGGGTCACACCCGGCGGTGCTCAGGGGTTACTCCTGGCTGTCTGCTCAGAAATAGCTCCTGGCAGGCACGGGGGACCATATGGGACACCGGGATTCGAACCAACCACTTTTGGTCCTGGATCGGCTGCTTGCAAGGCAAACACCGCTGTGCTATCTCTCCGGGCCCTATTTTTTATTTTAATCAAAGTGGAATACAAATCTTTCACAGTAATATTTTAGGTACATAGTGATATTAAATCAGGGGCGTTCCCATTACCATTTCTGTAATTCTATGCCATTTTATTGGTTTTGTTTGTTTGCTTGTTTTTGGTCTTTGGGCCATATGCAGTGCTGTTCAGGAGTTACTCCTGGCTCTAAGTTCAGGAATCATTTCTGGCGGTGCTCAGGGGGACCATATGGGATGTCAGCAGTTGTACCCAAAACAGCCACGTACAAGGCAAGTGCCCCACCTGTTGTGCTCTCACTTGGTCCCCACTGTATTGCTTTTTCGACTCCCTAGCGGGTGTGTGTGTTTGTGTTGTTATGTTGGTGGTCCCCACTGTATTGTTGTTTTTAACTCCCTAGCGGGTGTGTGTGTGAGAGAGAGAGAGAGAAAGAGAGAGATAGAGACAAACAGAATTGGGGCTATACTTGGCAGTTCAGGGATTAAACCCAGGTCCTCACTTATACAAGGCCTATGCTTCATTCTATACACCATATTCTGAACCCTATCACTCAGGTGTGTGCAGCTGGGCATGAAAAACCACCTAACACCATTACCACCTTTCTCTGAGAATAGCTCTAAGCCGTGGCTTGATTTTTTTTATTTGGCAAGGGGAATACTAGGTGGTTGTTAGGGGTCACTTCCAGTTTAATGATGGTGGTGTTCGGGGGTTGCTCCTGGTGGTCCTGGGGTCCATGTGCTGCTGGGATCAGGCTCTGGGCCCCCACATGCAAGGTATGCACTCCAGCACTTTGAGCCATCTTCTTTTTTTTTTTTTTTTTTGGTTTTTGGGCCACACCCGGTAACGCTCAGGGGTTACTCCTGGCTATGTGCTCAGAAGTTGCTCCTGGCTTGGGGGACCATATGGGACACCGGGGGATCGAACCGAGGTCCGTCCAAGGCTAGCGCAGGCAAGGCAGGCACCTTACCTTTAGCGCCACCGCCCGGCCTCTTGAGCCATCTTCTTGATCCTCATTGGCTTTACTTAATTTATTTTGGGGACTGGGCACACTTAGATGTGCTCAGGAGTTACTCCTAACTCTGTACTCAGGAATTACTCCTGGTGGGACCAGGGGAACTATATGTGAGTCAGGGGATTGAACCTGGGTTGGCCATGTGCAAGGCCAACACCCTATCCACTATACTACTTTCTGGACCCTAATTGACTTTATTTGAAAGTCATCTTGGCACAATGGGGAGGACACCAGTATACCTGATTCTAAAATCCTCCTTTGATGGAAGGGGAGAAAGTTGCTCTGTTTGGACACACCCTCTAGTTGCTCTGTTTGGACACACCCTCTGCTTCATTGCTTCTTCAGTGTTTTCCCTCCCTCCCTCCCTCCTCCCTCCCTCCCTCCCTCCCTCCCTCCCTCCCTCCCTTCCTTCCTTCCTTCCTTCCTTCCTTCCTTCCTTCCTTCCTTCCTTCCTTCCTTCCTTCCTTCCTTCCTTCCTTCCTTCCTTCCTTCCTTCCCTCCCTCCCTCCCTCCCCCCTCTTTCTTTCTTTCTTTCTTTCTTTCTTTCTTTCTTTCTTTCTTTCTTTCTTTCTTTCTTTCTTTCTTTCTTTCTTTCTTTCTTTCTTTCTTTCTTTCTTTCTTTCTTTCTTTCTTTCTTTCTTTCTTTCTTGCTTGCTTGCTTGCTTGCTTGCTTGCTTTTTTTTTTTGGTGGTTTTTGGGTCACACCCGGCAGTTCTCAGGGGAAACTCCTGGCTCCATGCTCAGAAATTGCTCCTGGCAGGCACGGGGGACCATATGGGACGCCGGGATTTGAACTGATGACCTTCTGCATGAAAGGCAAACGCCTTACCTCCATGCTATCTCTCCGGCCCCTCTTTTTTTTTTTTTTTTTTGGTTTGTGGGTCACACCTGGCAGCGCTCAGGGGTTTCTCCTGGCTCTATGCTCAGAAATCGCTCTTGGCAGGTTCAGGGGACCATATGGGATGCTGGGATTTGAACCACTGTCCTTCTGCATGCGAGGCAAACACCTTACCTCCATGCCATCTCTTCACCCCTTCTTCAGTGTTTTTCAATCTTTATTGTTTCAAGAAGCAGAACAAAACCTCAGTGTGGAAATCAAGTGAAAGCAGGGCTGCTCTGATGGAAGATTGATTCAGAATTGTGTGTTGTTGCCTCAGCTCCAAAACTAGGACCTGGAGAGATGTGGGTCTGGAAGCAAACGGTGATGCAGGAAATAATCCACACAGTGAAAGTGTGCAAGAACAGGTTCAGGAATTCCAACACTCAACCCAGGAATCCCATCACACAAGTCTTCTGTTTCTAAGAAGGAAAGCAGCTTAGTGAAGAAAGATTGAAGAATGAGCTCCTGCCTTCCTGAAAGCTGGGCTTTTATTAGCAAGAACAGACCACACCCTAGGGTGGAGAAGGAATACTAAGTAGGAAGGGACTCAGTAATACAATCACCAGATTGCACCCTAGGGTGGAGTATGAATACTGAGTAGGGTAGGTAATCCAACAAAGCTGTCCAACTTGCTCTCCCTTGTGCCTGACTCTGTCATCCTTCCCTCCTTTCCATCCCTTCCTCCCTCCTCAGATGAAGTCCAAGCCATCGCTACTCTCATTGAGAAGCAGGCACAGATCGTGGTGAAGCCTAGGACAGTGTCGGAGGAACAGAAGCAGAGGAAAGCTGCGCTGCTGGCCCAGTATGCTGATGTGACAGACGAAGAGGAATATCCTTTATGGAATCTTGGCTCTGGTTCCCCAAGGTTCAAGCCAGAAACTTTTGCTGCTTCATGGTGAGAAGGGGCCGGGTGCCCTCCCCTTTGCTACAGCCCAGCACTCAGCTGTGATTTCTGGTACTTCAGAGGTCGGAGCTTTGACTGCTGACTGAGCGTTGCAAAACAGACCAGAATGTTCTTGAAAACTTCGTGTAAAACAAGTTTCTTGACGATGAGCCCTTTCTGTTCTGTTTTCAGAATCCAAGATATGGCTTGCTCTTTAAGCCCAGTTGCTCCCTCGAACATGTACCTCCCTAGCTTGTCTACATGCTTCTTTGCTTGCCTTTTCACTCTGGCACATCTTTCATCTCCTTTCTCTCCCCTTGCATTTTTCTAAGTAAGTTTCACTAAAAAAATGATCTTGCGTCAGGGGCTGGAGCAATAGCACACAGCAGGTGGAGTGTTTACCTTGCATGTGGTCAACCTGCGTTTGATCCCCAACATCCAGAGCCTTACCAGAAATGATTCCTGAGCACAGAGCCAGGAGTAAGTCGTGAATGCCGATGGCTATGACCCCAAAACACTTGCTTCCCAAATAAAAGTAAGCTATGAGTGGGAGTCTGGGGGGCCTCAGGACCCTATTTGGTGCTGGGGAATGGATCCCAGAGTGGCTTTATGTATCACAGTTGCTCTACCTACTGTACTAACTCTTCAGTGGAAGTGTGCATTTCTGACATGCTCAGAGGGAGCGCTGGTGTTTACACTCAGTGAACCCCCATTTGAGAGGTTTTCTTGTCCTCCCTGGATTTCAGGTAATGCAGCTGTTCACTGGGACCAATGAATGTTTTTCTCTAGTCTCCAGGAGCTAAGATTTAGCCAAGCTGTGGCATCTTCCCCAGTTGGCTTCTGATGCTAACTGTCCCTGTCTGCCACCACACACCTGCCAGTGGCCTTCCTCTCTGCATGTGTTCTCTGCCTGTCACTCCCTGACTATTTTCTGATCATTAGGATATGCTGAGGTTTGTCTCTTTGTTTTTCCTTAATATCACTCACCGAAGCAGATGAGAAGGAAGACTCAGGTGCCACCACAATGAACATTGGTTCGGACAAATGTATCCTTCTTTGTGCCTAGCCCCATCTATTTGTCCATGGAATCCTCTGGGGGAACAGATTTTCCATGGCTGTCATTGCTGGTGACCTTCCTTTCTTTAGAAGCTAATCAGGTCAGCACTGTGAGCTTTGTTCCTAGGGTAGGACAGAGGAGACAATTCAGTAAGAATTTTCCCCTCTGGGGCCGGAGAGATAGCATGGAGGTAAAGCATTTGCTTTGCATGCAGAAGGTCGGTGGTTCAAATCCTGGCATCTCATATGGTCCCCTGAGCCTGCCAGGAGCGATTTCTGAGCGTAGAGCCTGGAATAACCCCTGAGCGCTGTCGGGTGTGACCCCCCCCAAAAAAACACCAAAAAAAAGAATTTTTCCCCCTGAAGAAGACATTTTAGTTTTTATGTGGGACACATAAATGTTATCCCTATCACAAGAGGGTCCCTCGTAGTGGTTCTTGGGGGAAACTATAAAAAAGGCAAGCACCTTACCTGCTGTATAAAATAAAAATATCCACGAGTGGTGAGACTTCCCCAGACACTGTGTTTTTAACCCCTTAGGCAGACGGGTCTGAAGAAGCAGGCTAGTGGCAGAGAAATAATACCAAGCTGTCAGAAAAGATATTCATCGGAGTTAGCCTGCTTTTTGCCTCATGGCCTCTCTGCCATGTGCTCTTTCTGCGCCCCTTCCAAAGCCAAAACTGCTCTCTCTTCTCCAGACAGGGTGGAGGAAGGTCCTGTAATCAAGAGCGGCTTTTATTTATTTATTTATTTTGGTTTTTTTTTGGCCACACCGGTGATGCTCAGGGGTTACTACTGGCTGTACACTCAGAAATCACTCCTGGCTCGGGGGACCATATGGGACGCCGGGGGATCGAACTGTGGTCCATCCTACACTAGTGCTGGCAAGGCAGATGCCTTACCACTCCATGCCCCTCAGGTGGGCTTTTACATATCAAAAGAAGAGAATAAAAATAATAGAATAGTGTTTAATTGAAATAATAAACAATAGTTCCTTTTTTATTTTTTTTATTTTTTATTTTATTATTTTTAAATTTTTTAAAACAATAATTCCTTAAAGAAAAAAAAAAGGAAGAGAAAAGGCAGCTGGAGGAACACCTTTGTTTAGGGTTGTAGCTATTTCACCTTACACTGCTGGACTTTCCAGCCCAATAAGACTAAAGCGGTTAGCTTGGAGAAAGGGTTTCTAAATGAAAAGAAGTTGTACTTATATATTGCTCTGGATTTTGCAGCACTGTGGAAGGAATTTGTCCTCAAAGACTGTATAATAGGAAAAAGCACAAACCCAAACACTTGTATCTGAAAATCAGAAAGTACTGAAATGTGCTGAGTAATATCCGGTACTAACAGAATCATTTACGAGAATCTTCTTAGAAAAGGTCGATTTTGAAGTGTACCCTTTTCATTTTGTTTTGTTTTTGTTTTATTTTGGTTTTTGGGTCACACCCGGCAGTGCTCAGGGGTTACTCCTGGCTGTTTGCTCAGAAATAGCTCCTGGCAGGCTCGGGGGACCATATGGGACACTGGGATTCGAACCAACCACCTTTGGTCCTGGATCAGCTGCTTGCAAGGCAAATGCCGCTGTGCTATCTCTCTGGGCCTTGTTTTGTTTTTGTTTGTGGGCAAGCCCTGTGCTGCTCTCATCTTAGTGCTTGGGATTCGGTTGTCGAGGTGCTTGGGGACTCACAGTGTACCAGGGATTGAACCCAGACTTCTTGCATGCAAAGCTTGTGCTTTAGCCTTTTGAGAGTTCTTCAGTGTGGGTTTCTGCAGGCAGGGAGAACTCTGATGAGTTAGCATAGAAAGGAAAGGAAAGGAATTACAGGCTGAGAGATAGCATAGGGTTTGAGGTGCTTGTCTTGCACACCATCGACACCAGTTAGATTCCTCGGTACCACATGTGGTCTCCCAAGCACTGCCAGGAGTGAGTGACCTCTGAACACAGAGCTAAAAGTAAGCTCAGAACACTGCCAGGTATTCCCCCCCCCAAAAAAAAAAACCCAAAACAACCAGAAATGACATATATGTTTCAGGTTGAGATTTGAGCAATCCCTAGAATAAGGAAAGTACACTATGTTTTAGGAAAACTGGTAATAGTAAGGTTAAACAGCTTAATTTATGTTTTCCCTAAGAATTTTAATAATGTTAAGTACATAAAAAACTTCCCAGCTACATGACCACTTAATCACTAAAACTAGCTTAGATGTTGCAACAGTATTCTGCCATCAAGCGACATAAGTACCAAGTGATAATGGTGTATGAAGTCTCTCTCTCTCTTTTTTTTTTTTTTTGGTTTTTAGGTCACACCCAGCGGTGCTCAGGGGTTAGCCCTGGCTCTGCGCTCAGACATCGCTCCTGGCAGGCACGGGGGACCATATGGAATGCTGGAATTTGAACCACCATCTGTTCGAATCAGCTGTGTACAATGCAAATGCCCTACCGCTGTGCTATCTTTCTGGCCCCATGAAGTCTCTTTTTATTGTTAGTTTTTGAGCCATACCCACTGGCACTTGAGTTACTCCTGGCTCTGCACTCAGAATTACTCCTAGCAGTATTGGGGGACCACATGGGATGCTGGGGATCAAACCTGGGTTGACTACATGCAAGGCAAACACTTTCTCCACTGTACTATTGCTTTAGCCCCATCATTTTGCTTGCTCAGGGCTTACTCCTATCCACTTTATCGCTTTGGCCCTGGAAAAAAAATTTTTTTTTGGGTCACACCCAAAAACTCAGGGGTTCCTCCTGGCTTTGCACTCAGGAATCACTTTTGGCAGGCTCAGGGATCATATGGAATGCCAGGATTCGAACCACCATCTGTCCTGGATCAGTTACAAGCAAGGCAAATGCCCTACTGCTGTGCTATTTCTCTGGCCCCTGGAGTTTCTTTTCTTTTTTTGTTGTTTTGTTTTTGGGCCACACCTGGTGACACTCAGGCTATTCGCTCAGAAATTGCTCCTGGCTCGGGGGACCATACAGGACGCCGGTGGATTGAAACGCAGTCCATCCTAGGTTAGCCGCTTGTAAGGCAAAGGCCCTACCACTGTGCCATTTTTTATACCTTTTTTTTTTTCATATTGATGTCTGAAAGTTTTGTTCTGGGAGTTGATTTGAATTTTTATATTTATGTATTTTGGTTTCTGGATGATGTTCAGATGTGCTCAGGCTTACACCTGGCTCTACCTTCAGGAATCATTCCTGGCAGTGTTAGGGGACCATATGAGATGCCAGAGGTTGGACCTGGGTTGGACATGTACAAAGCATGTGTAACCTGCTATATAATCTCTTCAGACCCTGGGAGTTTTAAACTTTTTTATTTTTGAACCATACCCAGTGGTACTCAGTGGTACTCACTTACTGTCTCGGGACCATATCTTTTGCCGGGGATCGAACCCCATTTGGCTGTCTGAAAGCCTACCCACTGTACTATCTTTCTGGCCCAGTTTTAAACTTTGGAGCCAGTTTTAGGATTTTTCAGTAGACCAAGATGAACGTAAATATTTATTTATTTATTTATTTATTTATTTATTTTTGGTTTTGGGGGTCACACCTGGCAGCACTCAGAGGTTACTCCTGGCTCTGTGCTCAGAAATCACTCATGGCCAGCTCGGGGGACCATATGGGATGCCAGGATTCAAACCATCATCCATCCTGGATTGGCCACTTGCAAGGCAAACGCCCTACTGCTGTGCTATCTCTCCGGCCCCAAGGTTTTATTTATTTTTATGGGGGTCACTTCCAGGAGCACGGGGGATTGCTATGGATCTGACTAAGGGCTCAGCCATGTGGGACATGTGCTTTATTTTACCATTTGTGCTGTAATCCCAGGGCTAGATAGAAACGGATTCAGGATGCAGCACCTGGAGAGAAGGCAGAGAATAGGCAAAGTACGGTGGTTGGGATCGGCCTGTGTGACTGGACCAAGACCCTTAACTCACTGAGCTCTGTTCCGCAACACCAACGTGGAAGATGTCCTCAATGCCCGAAAGCTGGAGCGAGACTCACTTCGGGATGAGGCCCAAAGGAAGAAGGAACAGGACAAGTTGCAGAGGGAGAAGGACAAACTAGCCAAGCAGGAGCGCAAGGAAAAGGAAAAGAAAAGGACACAAAGAGGAGAGCGAAAGCGATAATCAAGCGATAATCCTGCTCGGCTTTCTCCTGTCTCCCCCACGGACCTCATCCGAGAACTGATTGCGCACACATGTATTTTAAGAAATGCAAGGACATTGCAGAAGGGCATCCCAGGGCATATCCCCCCTTTTGTTTACATTGCCAAAAGGAAAATCACAAGCACTTCTAACGACGAAGTGTGCTGTGTCTCCGGTTTAGCTAATCAGATTCTAAGGGGGTGATCTCTGTACCAAAGATCTGGAATGGGAGCCGCTTTTATATTTCAGTAGCAATGTTATATGCTCCTGTTGACCACTAAAAAAAAAAAAAATCTTCCCTCACCTTGCATAGACAGTAGGAATATTCCAAACATGGACAGTACAGAAACTTTATCTTGAAATTTCAGCAGAAATGAGCACTTTCATGAGATGAAATTGGAAATGTAAAGTGCTTCTGGAACATTCATCCTGAAAAGTATAAATGATCGTGACTAGAGAGAAAGCTAATGGAAAGCTCTACCTGGATCTACATTGTATCCATGGCAACAAATGAATTGGGTATGGCAGGTTATCTGGTCTATTTGAGGTTTTCTTTTTCTTTTTTCTTTTTTTTAAACATTTTAGCCTGTAGAAGAAATATCTTTTAAAGTAGAGATTGTTACATGCTTTTCCTCTAAGCTGGGATTTTAAGAAGGAGGCATCCACATTAGGTGTGAGGATATCATTGTTAACTAGATTCTCATTTCTTCTAATCATGAATCTCCCAAGTACTGGAAGATATCTGAATCCTGATTTGCCCTAAAGCATAGACTTGGGTAATTCTATATAAGTTTAGAGAAACCAGAGGAACCATCATTTAAGAAAAAACACTGGAACTCTGCTAATATCACTTAAGAATGTACATAAGATGCTCAAGAAACTTGAATGAGTGCGTGGAAAAGCTGCTTGTAGAGTCAAAAATGGACAGGAGTTCTCCATTTCTACTTTGATCACAAGCCACATCTGTGTCTGCTCTAGACAGAATACTGGCAGGAAACCTGGAGAGCAATTTCTATGACATATTAAGTAGTCATGTGTCAGAGGTTAGCAAACTACTACTCTCAAAATGAAATTTGGCTGTCTTTTTTTGTATGTTGTAATGGTTTCTATATTTGTAAAGGGTTGTAAAAGAATAAGACATGTATGGCTTATAGAGCCTAAAGTATTTTTCTGGCTTCTTGGAGGAAAAGTTTGCCAACCTCTGTTTTAAACTATTAACTATGAAATTAACCAAAAATAATTTACCTTTGTGTAGAAGGTCTAAAGAAGCATGGTTAAAGAAAAGATGTGTCATCTCTAAACACTCCTATAACCATGGCATTGAAAAAAATTTTTTTAAAAGCTTCTTTTAAAAGAATAAATGTTATTTAAATCACTGTTTGTTGTATTCCAGTTCCTTCTAGCTAGCAAAGAAAATCTATGTGGTTAGTCATTTGGGAATATATTTTGGTTTGTGTTTTGCTTTCTGGGTCATACCTGGTGACACTCCGTTTACTCCTGGCTTGGGGGGACTATATGGGGCTCTGGGGGATTAAACCTCAGTCTGTCCTAAGTTAGCACCTGCAAGACAAACATCCTACCACTTGTGCCACCGCTCTGGCCCCAATTTTTGATTAGCCTTATGTGTTCTACTAGTAGAACCTCGATCTGAAATCCATAATTCATCTTCCTCCGGGTCTGGAGAGATAGCATGGAGGTGAGGTGTTTGTTTGCCTTGCATGCAGAAGGTTGGTGGTTTGAATCCAGGTATCCCAGATGGTCCCCTGAGCCTGCCAGGAGCGATTCCTGAGCACAGAGCCAGGAGTAACCCCTGAGTAGTGCTGCAGGGTGTGACCCAAAAACCAAAAAAAACAAACTCCATTTTTTTCTTCCAAGTTGGGCACTAGAAGGTGAGAAAGATTACTTTGTTGGCTTTGAATGACCAGATTCACTTTGAAGTCCTTAGAATTACTATTGGGATCCTTTATGTGGTGGTCACAATAGGTAATGGGTCACAGATAGCAAATGAAAAGAGCCTATTTTAATTTAGTCATCCTAATTTTGGACTTCATCTTACTTTCAACTTAATATATGGTCTCTGAAACAGACTGAGATGATATCCTATGGAACAAGCTTATTGTAATCTAACCATTGATTTTCTTTTGTTTGTTTTTGCCACACCTAGTGGTGCCCAGGCATTACTCCTGGCTCTGCACTGAGAAATCACTCCTGGCTTGGGAGACCATGTTGGATGCTGGGGAATTGAACCCGCATCTATCCTGGGTCAGCTGCGTGCAAGGCAAACACCCTACCATTGTGCCACCACTCTGGCCCCCTCATAGATTTTTTTAATTGAGGGAAATGAGATAGTAAGGGACAGCTTACAAAGTTAAGAATTGCCTACTAGGTGATGTATTAACATTTCAAAGAATCCTTGTGTTTGGTTTTGTTAGTAGACCGTTTCATTTTCTTTTGGAGCAGAAACACACCCCTTGGTGCTTAGGAATTACTTTCAGTTTTGTGCTTGGAGGTTATTTCTATCTGTGATTAGGATACCTGGAGGTGCTGGATATCAAACCAGAACTTACTTTCTGCATACACTCAGCCCTTTGAGCTGTCTCTAGCCTGCATTTCTGGCTACTGTAGAACGTAGAATACAGAATTTTTATTCTGGTACCGGGATTAGGTTAACTGCAGAGTGAAAATTCAGTCTTTTTGTTTTTGGTTTTTGGGTCACACCTGGCAATGCTTAGGGGTTAATCCTGGCAGGCTCGGGGGACGATATGGGATGCTGGTATTCGAACCATCATCCTGCATCTAAGGCAAACACCTTACCGCTGTGCTATCTCTCCGGCTCTGAAAATTCAATCTTTAAAAAAATTTTTTTTTCCTTTTGGGGCTATACTAGAAGTGAACAAGGTTTTACTCCTGGCTCTGTGCTCAGGGATCACTCCTGGCAGAACTCAGAGGTCTGTATATAGCACCAGGGAACAAACCTAGGCCAGCTGTGTAAAAGGCAACCACCCTTCATATTATTCTTTCGCTCAGAGCGCTCTGGCCCGACCTGTTGCCCTTTTTTTGCTTTCTGGATTTTGTGCTATACATATCTGAGCTCCTGAGGGCTCTGCACTCATGAATTAAACCTAACAGTGCTCAGGGGACCTTACACACGGGATAGAACCCATGTCAGACACATGCAAGTCAAGTGCCTACCTGCTTGACTCTCTAGCCCCTGTCCGTTGCATTTTAAAATAATAAAAGATGTGATGGCCACCAATGATGTACAGAATAAAATTGATAGGTACCTACTTTAAAAGACTGAAACATGGCCGGATCAATAGCACAGTGGCAGGGTGTTCGTTGCCTTGCTAGCAGCCAACCCAGGACGGACCCACGTTCCTTCCCAGCATCCCATATGGTCCCCCAAGCCTGCCAGAAGTGATTTCTGAATGCAGAGAGTAACCCAAGTGCTGCTGGGTGTGGCCCAAAAACCAGAAGGAGAAAACCAAATGAGATATTGATCCCAGTTTTACAAGGTATCATTCATTAAGCATCCAGGAAAACAGAGGGGAAGTGTGGCAGAACATGTTTAGTTGGGCAGTGGTTCAAAAAAAACTTTTGGTTTTTGGGCCACACCCGGCAGTGCTCAGGGGTTACTCCTGGCTGTCTGCTCAGAAATAGCTCCTGGCAGGCACGGGGGACCATATGGGACACCGGGATTCGAACCAACCCACCTTAGGTCCTGGATCGGCTGCTTGCAAGGCAAACGCCGCTGTGCCATCTTCTCCAGGCCCCCAAAAAAACAAAAACAAAACAAAACTTTTTAATCTTAGGTAAGATCTAAGAGTATTGGAATACCATTGAGTTTTCTGCCAACATTTTTACTTGCTTGTTACTAATGAAATGTATCAGTACTAGGGCCAGAGATAAGGCACTTGCCTTGCACATGGCCCACTCTACCTGGGCATTGCCAGGTGTGACCCAAAATAAAAATTAAGAGTAAATGACTTTCTGGGCCCGGAGAGATAGCACAGCGGCGTTTGCCTTGCAAGCAGCCGATCCAGGACCTAAGGTGGTTGGTTCGAATCCCGGTGTCCCATACGGTCCCCCGTGCCTGCCAGGAGCTATTTCTGAGCAGACAGCCAGTAGTAACCCCTGAGCACTGCCGGGTGTGGCCCAAAATCCAAAAAAAAAAAAAATAAAAAAGTGACTTTCTGGGTCCAGGGAGATAGCAGGGAAGTAAGGCGTTTGCCTTGAATGCAGAAGGTCGTTGGTTCGAGTCCTGGCATCCCAATATGGTCCCCTGAGTCTGCCAAGAGCGATTTCTGAGCATAGAGCCAGGAGTAACCCCTGAGAGCTGCTGAGTGTGACCCAAAAACCAAAAAAAAAAAGAATGACTTTCTTTAGGGGTATAAGAAGGAATTCCCTCCCCCCCCCAAAAAAAACCAGATTGGCCACACAAAGCAAAGGGCCTTACCCACTGTGCTACCTACTTCTCCAGCCCCCATGAATGACTAATATTAGAAATTAATAATAAAAAAGAAGCCAAATATTTTCAACAAAGTAATTTATTTTTCCTGTGGGACTAAATTCAGTACAATATTTGTTTCATAACATCCAACATGTCTTATGTCAAACTTAACCATTTTTAATGCAGTGACTGATAGGGTGATCTATTTTATTTGACAACCTTCAATGGAATTCATTTCGGTAGTTCTGAGGTATATCAGTGATCAAAATGTTTCTCCATACAGTTTCTCCTGCATTCTCAAATCAGTTTCTTCTGCACATCATCTAAAGAAAATTTATGTGGTGTGATTACACTCTTCTAATACCAGGATTTCTAAAACTAGGAAAACCACCAACAATTAAAGCATCAGTGTTTTCTAGACAAGGGTAGTTCAGTTAAATTTCATCAGTACATTATATTATAGTTCAACTCATGCTAGAAATGTTAAAACCCAAGATCTTCTGAGTCACATAATACCTACATTTCATATTAATGAATTACTTGTGTTCCATACAAAGATATTGAATGATGAAAAACAAACAAAAAAAATCAAGCTTTCTTTCAAGAGCTCTTTAAAAAAACACAAAAACGAAAAAAAAAAAAAGGCAAACTAATGAACTACAAAAAATATACACTAACCAATGACAAACTAAAGATTAACCCTAAAATAATATATTTTAGAACTTCGTGATACCCTCATAAAAGGCAGCAAACTAAGGGTATTAAAACAATATTCATTATTTTTGTTACTGTGCAGCAAGTCTAAAAGATCCAGAACAGGAAATGTTTTGATTCAATTTAAATGCTTTAAAATTTAAAATATTTAATAATCAAGAAGTATAAAATTTTAAGGAATATACACAAATGATTTGAATTGGTTTTATACTCAGTAACTTGCATGGTTTTTACACTAGAACTTCTACCACTAATTTAGGAGAATCAGATGCATTTCCCTCCGCATACTTAGGTACTAAAACTTCAAATTTATAATTCTGGTAGCTTTTTAATATTAAAATGTTACATGAATATTGGGTTTATCCTTCTTTTCCTTTGCTTCCTAGGTATTATCCAGTTTTTTAAGGAAGACACTTTATATCACAATCAAAACATCGTGGTTATAGACTGTAGCCATAATTGGGTTACAGTCACTTATATGCATTATTTGGGTACTTACTAAGGCAGACCTAAATTAAACTTATCCTCTAGAAGAATTTCAAATTTTGAGTTTACCTTCACTGAAGAGTGGGTTTAAGCAATAGTTTAGTTAAGAAGTTTAAACAAGTTATCTTTGACTACCTGGAACTTCCTAGAGTAGTCAGCTTTACCTCTGAGTCATTTTAAACTACATCTGATTCATTCCAAATAGAAGTTTTTAAAATAGAAGTTAGACTTCATTAAGGTATTAACTTTAAATCTGAAATAAAATTAATGTACTGAAGTTTTCAAGTTTGACAAGTTCATTAAAAATTTTTAGCATGTCTTGATATATCCACTTATCAGCTTTATATTCTTCTTTCTGCTGCTGGCATTTCCTTAATGTTTGTTTGCTTCACCTCTCTGGTTCATTGGATTGCTACTATTCATGCTTTCATGGACTTTATCTTCACAATTTACTATATCTTGTAAAGCCTTTTCCACATCTGTTTGACCAGCTGTACTGGCTGTTTTGGGCAAGGTCATCTGCAGTGCACACCACAAGGTAGTACGAGATTTCCGAGTTGCCACACACATCTCTTTAATAGCCGATGCAAGGGCAAAGACATCTGAAAAAGAAACATCAGGACCATTTAAGAATCCCTTGGGTGCTGGAGAGGTAGTACAAGAACCTTCCTTGCATATGGCTGACTTGGGTTCAAACCCCAGCACCACTTATGGTTCCCTGAGCCTAGCAGTCCATGGCACAAAAACAAGAAAATTCAATTCTTACGAAGTCCAAAGCTCTAAAACGAAAAGACTGAACATTTTTTTTTTTAATTTGGATTTTCTGCTTGTTTGGGACCATATCCAGCATTGCTGTGATACTCCTGCACACTGCTCAGAGGTTCCTCCCAGCAGGACTTAGGGAATCAGATATTGCTAGGGATGGAATCCAGGTCTCCCATAGATAAAGACTTTGCACTAGGCTCTTTGAATTATCTCCCTGGCTCTATAAATCCAATTTTTTTTTTTTTTGTTTTTGGGACACACCTGGATGCACTTAAGGGTTACTCTGTCTTTGTGCTCAGAAATCACTCCTCGCAGGTTTGGGAGACCATACAGGATGCTGGAAATCAAACCCGGGTCTATCCTAGGTTGACTGCGTGCAAGGCAAATGCCCAACACCTTTGCTATTGCTCAGATCCCAGAAATCCAATTTTTTTTTTTTTTTTTTGGTTTTTGGGCCAGACCCGGTGACGCTCAGGGGTTACTCCTGGCTATGTGCTCAGAAGTCGCTCCTGGCTTGGGGGACCATATGGGACGCCGGGGATCGAACTGCAGTCCGTCCTAGGCTAGTGCAGACAAGGCCCTAGGCACCTTACCTCTAGCGCCACCGCGCCGGCCCCAGAAATCCAAAATTTTAACCTCAGAATCTGAGTTCACCTGCATTCAAATGATTAGCTTATCGAAAAGAATAGACATTAATATGTGTACCTCTGTCATCCTGGCATCTAGGAACTCCTTGTCTCTGTCGATTTGAAGCATTAACAATCTCATCCTTTCTACGTGACTGGACAATATGAATGGACTCCAAGTGTCTATCCAGAGCAGTGGAGATATTGGCATGAAGGGGAGAGCTTCGAAGACGTTCCATTTTGCCTAGTAAAGTCACAACCTATGGAAAATATTTTGGTGAAGCATGTAACTACAGTTTACTAACTTTAACTTAAATAAAAACAATCTTCAAGGTGGGAGTAATAGTACAGCAGGTAGGATGCTTGTCTTACATGAAGAGGACGTGGATTTGATCTCCAGCATCCCAGATAGTTCTCCAAGCACAGCCCAGAGTGATCACTAACCCTGTGAAGTATGGACTCCAAGAAAGAAATCTTTGGTGAAGAATAAAGATGAGAGCAAAAGGGGCTGGGGCCATAGTACAGCATGCAGGGTGCTTATTGCACGTGGCCTACCCGGGTTAGACCCCTGATATCCAATATGGTACTCTGAGCACAGCCAGATGTTATTATTATTATTATTATTATTATTATTATTATTATTTTGACCACACCAGTGGCGCTCAGGGGTTACTCCTGGCTCTGCACTCAGAGATCACTGCTGGGGCCAGAGATAGCATGGAGGTAGGGCATTTGCCTTGCATGCAGAAGGACGGTTGTTCAAATCCCGGCATCCTATATGGTCCCCCAGAGCCTGCCAGGAGCGATTTCTGAGTGTAGAGCCAGGAGTAACCCCTGAGCGCCAAGGTATAGACCCTCCCCCAAAAAAGAAATCACTCCTGGCAGGTTCAGGGGATTATATGGGATGTTGGGGATCGAACCCAGATCTGTTTTGGGTCTGCAGCGTGCAAGGCAAATGCTCTACCCACTGTACAATCACCCCTGCCCCCAGATATATTTTTTTCTTAGTTTTTGGGTCACACCCGGCAGCGCTCAGGGTTCCTGGCTCTCCACTCAGAAATCGCTCATGGCAGGCTCGGGGGACCATATGGAATGCCGGGATTCAACCACCGTCCTTCTGCATGCAAGGCAAATGCCTTACCTCCATGCTATCTCTCTCCGGCCCAAGATATTTCTCAAATAAAACTAGGATCCAACTTGAGCTTCCTGAAAGCAAAGTATGTGCTTAGCTCATTGAGCGATCTCTCTAGTACTAGTTTAGTTTAAAAAAAACACACACTATTTTTTATTTTTATTTAATTTATTTATTTTTGGATTTTGGGTCACACCCAGCAGCGCTCATGGGCTACTCCTGGCTCTATGGTCAGAAATCGCTCCTGGCAGGCCCAGGGGACCATATGGGATGCCAGAATTCAAACCACCGACCTTCTGCATGCAAGGCATGCTATCTCTTCGCCCCCACCCCACCCCACCCAAAAAAAAAACACTATTTTTGTGGAGAGGACCACACTTGACAATGCTCAAGAGTTATTTCTGGCTTTATACTCAGGAATCCTGGTGTGGTTCAGGTAGTTGGGATGCCAGGGATTGAGCTTAGGTTGACCATATGCAAAGCAAGCACTTTACCACTGTCTCTCTGGCTCCACTGATTTAAATTTATGTTGAGATAATACAAAACAAGTTCTATAATTGCCAAAACTTCTAAGTACAATTAGGAAGTCTGTATTCTGATTAATTATGTTTTAGAGGGGGCAATGCAAATATTAAATTAGTATTTGTCATGACTAGTAAATGTTAGGCTTTTTTGTTTTTTGTTGTTGGGTCACATCCAGTGGTGCTCAGGGATGCTCTGTGCTCAGAAATCACTCCTGGCAGGCTCAGGGAACCATATGGGATGCTTGGAATCTGTCCCAGGTTGGCCGTACACAGCAAATGCCCTATCGCTGTGCTAATGCTCTGGCCTTAGTAAATGTTTCTTAATTGTGTATACCTAACATTTCAAATTCTAACCTAGAATTCAAATTCTAAACTAGAAGAGAATTTTTTGTTGTTTTGGGGTCACACTCGGCAGTGCTCAGAGGTTACTCATGGCTCTGGGCTCAGAACAGTAATTACTCCTGGCAGGCTCAGAGGACCATATGGGGTGCCAGGTTGATCATGTTCAATGCAAATGCTCTACCTGCTGTGCTATTGCTCTGGCCCCTACACAGAGCTTTTAAATAATTAAGAAAATACTGCTTAACGATTTAAACATTTTATGTAAGTAGTGTTTAATGATTGAAGAGTAGAAAAATAACTCAAGTGTGAGTTAAAGGCAGGGCATGGGATACATGGTAGACCTCATGCTTTGAAAGTGTGAGACTCAGGACTGGAGAGATAGTACAGCGGGAGGGCATTTGCCTTGCATACAGCCGACCCAGGACAGATGGTGATTCAAATCCTGGCATCTCGTATGGTCCCCCCAAGCCTGCCAGAATCAATTTCTGAGCATAGAGACAGGAATAACTTGAGTGTCGCCAGGTGTGACCCCAAAACATAAATAAATAAATAAATAGTTCTATCCTTGGTATTGCGTGTCACTCCATCAACACTATTGGGTGTAGTCCCTCCAAACATTTAAAAACAAAAAGCTTAAAATCACCAGAACACCTATAAACTTTTATTTAAACTGACTTTCTTTGGAATAATTCTGAGCCACTGTTCGGAGAACAAAAATGTATAGGTAATATTATTTTCCTGGGGAAAGAGAGAAATAAAACAGAAAATTTATCTTTAGTGAAACACCAATTTGTACTTTTCATTTATTTTTATTTATTTTTATTTTGAGGGCACACTCGGTGATGCTGAGGGGTTTACTCCTGGCTATGCGCTCAGAAATCGCTTCTGTCTTGGGGGACCATATGAGACTCCGGGGGATCAAACTGTGGTCCATCCTAGGCTAGCTAACATGAGCAAGGTGGATGCCTTACTGTTGCACCACTGCTCCGATCCCTTTTTCGTTTATTTTTGTTTGTTCTTGGTTTTTGGGTAACATCCGGCGGCGTTCAGGGGTTACTTCTGAAATTGCTCCTGGCAGGCTCAGAGGACCATATGAGATGCCTGGATTCAAACCACTGTCCTGCATGCAAGGCAAATGCCTTGCCTCCATGCTATCTCTCCAGCCCCTTTCATTTATTTTTTTATTTTGGTTTTTGGGGCCACATTTGTCTATGCTTTGGAATCACTCTTGGTGTTGCTGAGGGGACCATATGTAGGGGTGATGATCACACTCATGTCAGCTGAGTCAAGGAAGTACCCTACTGTCTCTCTAGCCCTAAGGGTTTGATCCTGGCACAGCATGTTATCCCCAGCATTACAGGGAGTTACCTCTGAGCACCAAGTCGGAGTAGGGCCTGAACATCCCTGTATGTGACTAAAATAATGAAAGTTTATCATTTTGCTATTTTGATTTTTATTGTGAGAGTTTCAAATACTGACCTACATCCTCATCCAAAATGATCATTTTAAATAGCTATAAAAATTTTGCACAGATGACATTTTGATAAACTACTTTGGGGGCCACACCCAGTGATGACCAGGGTTTACTCCTGGCTCTGTACTCAGTAATCACACCTAGCAGTACTAGGGGGACTATATGGGACACTGGGATCAAACCCAGGAAGGCAAGTGTCCTATTCGCTATACTATCTTTTCAGCTCCTATATTAACTTCGTAAAGGTTTTTTCTTCAGAATTCTATAAAACCAGCAAACCAAAAAATAGTACATATAAAATATTTATTTTAAATAAAATAATCCAAATATAATAATGGATTTATACATCTAATCTTGCTAATTATACATAATTATAAATGGCTATAAACATAACCTGAGTGATACATAAGCAAAAATGGAAAAAGTATATACTTAAAATATGGGGCCGGTGAGGTGGCGCTAGAGGTAAGGTGTCTGCCTTGCAAGCGCTAGCCAAGGAACAGACCGAGGTTCAATCCCCCGGTGTCCCATATGGTCCCCCTAAGCCAGGGGCAATTTCTGAGCATTTAGCCAGGAGTAACCCCTGAGCATCAAAAGGGTGTGGCCTCAAAAACAAAAACAAAAAATTTATTCTGTGATGATTTAATTTATTGCCTAGAAATGTATTATTGAGAAAAAGGAACTTAGTACATTTACTAAGCTGTGGTCAAAGGGGATGGGAAGTTACTCCTCATATTGTTACTCAGCCAATCAGATCAGACAGTTTGTTAGGCCAGGAAGTGCAATGCTACTCAGGCTCTACTGTGCCAGAACTGAGGGTGACTCTTGGCAATGCTCAGAGGCCTCTGCAGCTACACTCAGGAGCTAGAGTGGGTAGTAATTTATTACTGAGTTATACTGAAGAATAACGGGTTGTGCAGCCCTGGCCCCTGAGCAATTTCCCTGAACCTTAACAACATAGAGTATTTTAAAGAAAAAAACTTGAGAACTTTTTGTTTTGTTTTTGGGACACACCTGGTGATGCTCCAGGATTACTCCTAGCTCTGCACTGAGGAACTACTCCTGGCTGTGCTTGGGAGACCATATGGGATGGTGCAGATTGAATTACATGCAATCCAGGTTGGCTACATGCAAGGCAAATACCCTTACTCACTATACTAAGCTCTAGCCCCTAAAAGTGTTTTATTGGGGCCAGAAAGATGGTCCCCAAACTCCTCCCAGAGTGATGCCTGAGTGAAGAGACAATAGTAAACCCTGAGTACTTTCTGGATATAGTCCCCAAACAAAAAGAAATATGGGCCAATGATATAGCTCAGAAGTGGAGTGTATGCTTTGAATGTATGATGAGGTCACAGGTTTGATCTCTGGCACCAAAAAGTAAAACAAACAACAAAAAAAAACGCTGCCTTGCAAGCGCTAGCCTAGGACAGACTGAGGTTCAATCCCCCAGCGTCCCATATGATTTCCCCAAGCCAGGATCGATTTCTGAGCACATAGCCAGAAGTAACCCCTGAGCGTCAATGGGTGTGGTCCCAAAACAAAAAAACAAATAAAAAAAAAACAAAAAAAGATGAAATATAGTAATTACCTGTTAATTAACGTTTTGTAAAATTTGTTTATAAAGCTAGAGAAAAAGATACCGTTACTAAAAAGTAGAACTTTATGATCAAAGAAAACAACTTTATGCTTTCCAAATAAACAGTGCTCAGGGGTTCTGGAGCTCACTGCAGTGATACTGGGTCAAATGGACCACACAGTTCAATGCTAATATTCTGTGATATAGCACTGCTCTGGACTCAGTGGTACTGGAGACCATCAACTAGGTGTTGAACTAGGTGATGCTTAGAGCCTCTAATGCTACACCTAATGGTGCATGGGAGCCATATGATATCAGGAATTGAACTCAGAGACCTCACCTCACACCTGAGCTATCATACCCTTGATATTCATACCTACATGCATACATACAAACATATACACACATATATAAAGTGGTCAAGGCAAATGCCTTATATGCAACCGTTAGCCCAGATTTGATCTCTAGTATTACATGCTCTCTCCCTAACACCCAGTGCAGTGAATAGCTTGGAGGATCCCAAGCACTGCTGGGTGTGGGGAAGCCTGAGAAGTGCCAGACAGCCTGTGAAAAGCACTGCATCCTTGGGCCAAAGCACTGAACCACTACACAGTTGGGGACCCTAAGCCTCCTGAGCACCACTTGAGAGGATCCTCCACAAATTAAAAAAATTTTCTGCTCAAGGGGCTGGAGATATAGCATGGAGTAAAGTGTTTGCCTTGCATGCAGAAAGATGGTAGTTCGAATCCCGGCACTCCATATGGTCTCCCATGCCTGCCAGAAGCGATTTCTGAGCATAGAGCCAGGAATAACCCCTGAGCGCTGCCGAGTGTGACCCAGAAACCAAAAAAAAAAAAAAAAAAAAAAATTCTGCTCAGGATAAAATTGTTAAGTTTTATCAATGGAGAAAAACAGTCTCCAACACCAAACAGATAACTCAAAAGGACTGGAGCATACATGGCAATGCAGAGGCCCTGAGTTGCATCTCCAGCATTATCTGGTCCTGACAACTACTGCCAGATGTGGCTCTCATGCCTTCATCCCAAATAATTACAAATAAAATAATCTCTCAATAGATTTTTAGAAGTTAAAATGCTCGCCAGAGAAACAGTACAGAGGATAAAGCACTTGGTCTTGGCATATGGCCAAACTGGGTTTGAGTTCCCAAAAACACTAGGAGTGATCTTTGAGCACTGAGCCAGGAATAAGCTCTAAGCACAAATGAATGTAGCCCAAACTCCACTCCCCTCCCAAGTCATACATAAAAGTGATTTAAAAGTCATTAGAGGGGCCGGGCGGTGGCGCTAAAGGTAAGGTGCCTGCCTTGCTTGTGCTAGCCTTGGACGGACCGAGGTTCGATCCCCCGGTGTCCCATATGGTCCCCCAAGCCAGGAGCAACTTCTGAGCACATAGCCAGGAGTAACCCCTGAGCGTTACTGGGTGTGGCCCAAAAACCAAAAAAAAAAAAAAAAAAAGTCATTAGAGGGGCCAGAGAGAACACAGTGGTAGGGTGTTTGCCTTGCAAGCAGCCGACCCAGGACTGAGGGTGGTTCAATTCCCAGCATCCCATATGTTCCCCTCGTGCCTGCCAGAGTGATTTCTGAGAACAGAGTCAGGAATAACCCCTGAGCGCCGCTGGGTGTGGCCCAAAAACCAAAAAAAAAAAAAAAAAAAAAAACACCTTAGAATTGGGGTTAAAAAGTATATGCATCTAGGTAGGGAGTGAAGCAATAGTACTTCAGGTAGAACTTTTTGCTTTGTATGCAGCCAACCAGGTTTGATCACCAAGTACCCCTAGGGTTCTCCAAAGCCCTACCAGGCTTTGCAAAGCCAGAAGTAACTAAGCCCTGAGCACCTGTAGGTGTGTGGCTCCACCCCAAAAAAGCATATGCCTATTTATTATACCTTGAGTTCAATTCAAGGTACTTACCACCCATCCCACCTTTCAGGATATTCTTAAAAATTTTAAGTTATTGGGCCTGGAGAGATAGCACAGCGGCGTTCGCCTTGTAAGCAGCCGATCCAGGACCAAAGGTGGTTGGTTTGAATCCCAGTGTCCCATATGGTCCCCGTGCCTGCAGGAGCTATTTCTGAGCAGACAGCCAGAAGTAACCCCTGAGCACTGCCGGGTGTGGCCCAAAACAAAACAAAACAAAAAAAAATTTAAGTTATTGGGGCTAGAGCAATAGTACAGCAGGTAGGGTGCTTGTCTTGCTTGCTTTTGATGTGGATTCAATCTCTGGCATCCCATGTGGTCTCTTGAGCACCACCAGGAGTGATTCCTGAATGTAGAACCAGGAGTAATCCCTGAACATTGTTACTAACATTTTTTTGTTTCTTTTTTTTTTTTGGGGGGGGGAGTCACACCTGGTGGTGCTCAGGGGTTACTCCTGGCTCTGTCTGCACTTAGAAGTCACTCCTGGCAGGCTGGGGGACCATATGAGATGCTAGGATTCGAACTGGGGTCTGTCTTGTGTTAACGGTGTGCTGTCTATCACTCTGGCCCCAAGTTATTAAAATTTTTTTTTGTTTGTTTTTTTGGGCCACACCCGGCGGTGCTCAGGGATTACTCCTGGCTGTCTGCTCAGAAATAGCTCCTGGCAGGCACGGGGGACCATATGGGACACCGGGATTCGAACCAACCACCTTTGGTCCTGGATCGGCTGCTTGCAAGGCAAACGCCGCTGTGCTATCTCTCCAGGCCCAAGTTATTAAAATTTTATTTTTTGTTTTTGGGCAACACCCAATAATGCTCACAGCTTACTTTTGTTTGTTTTGGGGTCAGACTGATGACCCTCAGGTGTTACTTCTGGCTCTGCGCTCAGAAAATCACTCCTGGCAGACTCAGCGGATCATATGTATGCCAGAGATCAATTTAGGTCAGCTGTGTGCATGGCAAATGCCATACCCATTGTGCTATTCCTCTGGCCCCTCAGGGCTTTACTCTGGATTCTGCATTTAGAGATCAAACCTCAGGGTTTGATCAGGTCAGCCTCAGGGTACCTTATGGAATACCAGGAATTGAACCCCAGTCAACTGAATGGGAGGCAAACATCTTACCTTTTGTACTATTACTCAGGCCCCAAAGTTAGTAAATTAAAAAAAATTATCTATGAAAAAATTCATTATTGGATGATGGTACAGCTTACTCTTGCTTGTTCTCGAAGTTCATCCACAATTAAGCGATCAACTCTTGATGGGTTGGAGGTCAACCGTGGAATTGGAGTATTGTTAGTACTGGATACTTTTTTCCCTGGGTAATTCTTGGCAAGAGCCAATTCAGTCTGCAAAAAATTAAATGAATGCTAAAAATTCAATTACTTAGCTATATATGGTAAGGTAAATATTCATCATTGAAAATTTTCTTTAAATAAAAAATTTGATCTGATATCAAAGGCAATAAATATAAATCATGATGACCATTGTATTTTCTTTTTTTTTTTTTGGTTTGGGCCACACCCTTTTGACGCTCAGGGGTTACTCCTGGCTATATGCTCAGAAATCGCTCCTGGCTTGGGGGGGACCATATGGGATGCCAGGGGGATCGAACCGAGGTCCGTCCTATGCTAGCGCTTGCAAGGCAGATACCTTACCTCTAGCGCCACCTTCCCGGCCCCGACCATTGTATTTTTTGTAGAATTTAGTGCACATAAAATACCTGATTACCCGCTAACAGTTTAATAAACTTTTTTGGGGGGGGTCACACCCGGCAGCGCTCAGGGGTCACTCCTGGCTCCAGGCTCAGAAATCGCTCCTGGCAGGCTCGGGGGACCACATGGGATGCCGGGATTCGAACCACAGACCTTCAGGACAGCACGCAAGGCAAATGCCTTATCTCCATGCTATCTCTTCCGGCCCCCAGTTTAATAAAACTTTGAAAAATTGGGATAAACTTTACTTTTAAGGGCCCGGAGAGATAGCATACCCGGTGTCCCACATGGTCCCCCGTGCCTGCCAGGAGCTATTTCTGAGCAGACAGCCAGGAGTAAACCCTGAGCACCGCCGGGTGTGACCCAAAAACCAAAAAAAAAAAAAAAAAAAAAAATTGGGATAAACTTTACTTTTAAAAAGCACACAACAAAACATTTTATTTAGAATATGAGAGCTATTTTAATCCATTTTTATTCTTTAACCCACTGAATTCCTTATGCTTTAGACTTAATTTTGCACATATAGGAGACTCAGTTTAGAAATAAAGCAAAAGTACACAGAAAAATAGGTGGGAGGTACATACTGTTAGCATTGTGTTACCTTTTTCCTCTCCTTTTCTAATGCTCTCCATTGTTCATAACACTCCTCTAGACGAACATGAAGTTCACTGGCTGGTCCACTACGGGTTTTAACTGGTCTTTGAAATCCAAAAGTCGGCACGAAACCAGAAAAGGAATTATCACCATACATCATATCATTAAAATAAGGGTATAAATGGCTCAAGTCATCGTAAGAAAACAAATCATAGGCATCCATCAGTGGAACAACAGAATGACTAAATGGGTGGGTGGATCTAAGGGGAAACCCGCTTGAACCAAGTTGCTGAAAACTCTGATTGTGCCTTAAATCTCCCATCATATAATTATTCGAAAAGCATGACGCCTGTGTGCGAGTCACACGGGTCGTAACATTGTTGTCTCCGCTTCCCTGCCTGTGGCTATTAAAATGACCCTGTGACTCCAACAGGTCTTGGTACATGCTTTGAGGTAAGCCATCGAAATGCTTTGGACCTTCCTCAGGGTCATAGTGTCCACTCTGGGGCTTAGCTTGAAAGTTATGCTTGTTTACATTTTCAATGATCCCATACTGCTGAACTGAGTAGTTATCACAAAATCCATTTGGCTGCTTAATTTTTTTATCGGCAACCGATTCAAAGAGATTTTCTTCTCCAGTCTTTGTCAGTCCTTCCATGTGATTGATAGACTGAATTCTTTCTACACCATTGTAATTTAAATCAAACACAGAAAATGCTGAAGGGTTCTCTTGACAATACTTCTGAAACAAATTGCTATTTGGGGTTAGATTTGTGGATGATATTTGGGGGAATTCGGAAGAATGGTTAGAACCTTTTGAAGCTATATTTAAGTGACTATTTAATTTCATCAAGTTACCTTGATTTCTATGAGGAACAGGAGTGTTATTTTTTGTCTGGATATTCAACCAAGTTGGTCTGTTTAAACTGATTCCTCCTGGAGATGTTACTGAGCTTGATAATAAATTCACTGATTTAAAATAATCAGAATTTGGGGGATCAGGTTTAGCAAATTGTGACTTTTCAGTGACATTAGCAAAATCATTATTAGCTGGACAAGATGTGTGAGATTTTAGTCCATAGTCTGGTTTTAAGCCAAAATCAGCAGTCAATGCTGTTTCCTTTGCGAGCTGTTTTTCTGTTAGGTGTGGTGTAGGTTTTGGAAATGTGAAATTCTGCTGGTCAGGTATTGTCTCCTCCACTTTTTTCTGATTTGCTGGTTTAACCTGAAATAATTTTGTGTAGGTATCTGCCTCTACAGTTGGCGATTCAGGTGTACCATTGGCCAGTTTTTTATTATCTTGGACACTAAAATTTGAACACTTACTAATCTTAGCCTTATGAGGATGAGCATACTCTGGGTATCTACAGTAATCTGCATTCTCATGGTATCTATTAAACTGAGAAAGGAATATCTCAGCCCTTTTTTGTTGTAATGGTGCTTCCAGACTTTTAGTACATATTTTCTCTCTTCCGTAAGGATATGTCTCAACTCCTGATTCTTTGATATCAGACAGACCCGTTTGTGGTGTAAAACAGTTTTTGATAAAAGGATATTCTTGGAATGTTGTCTTGGCTGTATCATTTGTCTGAATATTATAACAGTTAGAATGATCACTTCGCGAGGGATACATCCATTGTTCTTCAAGTTCTAAACCAGTAAATCCATGATAAAGCTCATCTATTTTTTGTTGTGTTGGTGTGATATTATTATTGTGCAAATATTGTTTTTCCACTGCTGACACAGATTCACTACTGTAAAAAGCTTGCTGAGAGATGGCTGTATCTATTGATCTTTTGGTTTCTGTTAAGAGTTCATGGTGATCTGCAAATCTGCTTGTTGTGTTCATTGGCCAAACTGACTTTAAATTGGAGGAGCAGGTCCTAGAAAAAAATAAATATGTTTAACTACAGTTTAGGTTTTTATTATTTTTGGGTCACACCCAAAATAATAAAAAATTATTTTATCACTCCTGGCAGAGTCAGGGGACCATATGGGATGTTGGGATGCAAACCGGGGTCTGTCCTGTATTGCCTGCATGCAAGGCAAACACCTTACCACTATGCTATGGCTCCGGCCTCACAGTTTAGGTTTTTAAAAGACTCTTCAGTGGAGAGGTGGAGGGTGGAGAGATAATACAGTGGATAAGGCTCTTGCCTTGCTAGAGATGCCTGGGCACAGAGCCAGGAGTAAGCCCTGAACACAGCCAGGTGTGAACATGAAACAAAGAGAGGCAGAAATGAGTTTTTGTTGTTTTGTTTTGGGGCCACACCTGTTGACGCTCAGGGGTTGCTCCCGGCTACAAGCTCAGGAATTGCTCCTGGCTTGGGGGACCATATGGGATGCTGGGGGAATTGTCCATCCTAGGCTAGCACTTGCAAGGCAGAGACACCTTACCTCTAGCGCCAGCACTCCAACCCCATAAAATGTTTTGTTTTTTTTATGAAATGATTTTCAAAAACATTTATCTTGCCCTACACCTAAACATCTCTAATTCTTCCCATATTTGCCATATAAACAAACTATAATTTATTCCAAATAACTATCTGTGTATCATAAATGTGTATATGTTACATATTTTTTTTATTTTATTTATTTATTTATTTATTTATTTTGGTTTTTGGACCACACAGCTCAGGGGTTACTCCTGGCTGTCTGCTCAGAAATAGCTCCTGGCAGGCACGGGGGACCATATGGGACACCGGGATTTGAACCAACCACCTTTGGTCCTGGATCAGCTGCTTGCAAGGCAAACACCGCTGTGCTATCACTCCGGGCCCTGTTATATAAATTGTAGTGGCTTTTTCTGTTTTTGGGTTACACAGCAGTGTTCAGGGCTCTGCATTAAGAATCACTTCTGGGCCCGAAGAGAGAGCACAGGGGCGTTTGCCTTGCAAGCAGCCAATTCAGCACCAAAGGTGGTTGGTTCGAACCCCGGTGTCCCATATGGGGAGCTATTTCTGAGCAGACAGCCAGGAGTAACCCTTGAGCACTGCCGGGTGTGGCCCAAAAACCAAAAAAAAAAAAAAAAAATCACTTCTGGCTAAGTTCAGGGGACCATGTGGGATGCTGGGGATGGAAATAGCTCACAAATTTTAGTTTAGTTTTTTTTTTTAATTTTATATAAATTTGCATAGAAGCTTAATTTTATTGTAAGTATCTAAGTGTAGTCCTATTTTTATAGGTATTTAAAATTTTTTATAATTTTTATTTTGACCATATTGGCTTACATATCTTTCACAGTAGTATTTAAGGTACATATTAAGATTGAATCAGGGGAATACCCATCACCAAATTTGTCCTCCCCACACAAATTTTAGTTTTAATGTCATTTTATTTCCCTAAGAGTTAGCATTAACTAAGGTCTGAGGATGATGACTACTTGGTGTTATATGAATTGTTTATTTTTTTAAAGTATAAAAAATGTTTTCCCTTTAAATTTTTTATTATATAAAAGCTCTTGGGACTGGAGATATAATAGAGGTATAAGACACTTGCCTTGAATACATCTGTATTCAACTTCGATCAGGTTCGATCTCTGGCACCACATAAGCTTCCCTGAACAAAGAAGTGATTTCTTGAGCACAGAGCAGGAAGCCCTGAGCACTGTTTGATGTGGGCCCCTATGCCAAATTTTGTTCTTGTTATTTTTGGATAACATATGGTGAATTTTCAGAGTTTGCTCCTGGCTCTGTGCTCAGGGATCATCACATCTAGTGAACTCAGGTGACCATATGGGGCTCTGGGAACGAACGGAGCCCACCAAGTGTAAGACAGATGCTATACCCTCTGAACTCTTTCTCCAGCACCTCCCCAAATTTGGGGGGGGCACACCTGGATATGCTCAGGGCTTACTCTGGTTCTGCACTCAGGCAATGATTACTAGCGAGCTCAGGATTGCTTGGGTAAATCACATGGAATGCCAGAGACTGAACCCAGGTTGGCTGCATGCAAGGCTGCTATATTAGCAGTCAAGTTTCCTCCCACCCACCCAATTTTTTCTTTGTTTTTGGGTCATACCCGGTGGCTCTCAGGGGTTACTCTTGGCTGTGCTCAGAAATCGCTCCTGGCAGGCTCGGGAGACCATATGGGATGCCAGGATTCAAACCAGGGTCTGTCCTCTATTGGCCACGTGCAAGGCAAATGCCTTACCACTTTGTTAGCGCTCTGCTCCCTCCTCCAATTTTTGATGAGAAATTTTGACAACAAATTGAGGCCAAAATGGTTACTGCAATGCCTTACTTTGTGTTATCTCTTTGCCCCTTGACCACAATATTGTTGTTAGTAAGGGTGGAAAATTTGGGCCATACCCACCTATGCTGAGCACTACTATCAGCTCTGTGCATGCTGTTCATTCTAGGCAGTGCCTAAGGGACCATGTGATACCAAGAACCAAGCCTTCAAGACTTGTACAGTGGGTGGGATTCTTTTTTTTTTTTTTTTTTTTTTTTTTTTGGTTTTTGGGCCACACCCGGTAACGCTCAGGGGTTACTCCTGGCTATGCGCTCAGAGGTCGCTCCTGGCTTGGGGGACCATATGGGACGCCGGGGGATCGAACCGCGGTCCGTCTCCTAGGCTAGCGCAGGTAAGGCAGGCACCTTACCTCCAGCGCCACCGCCCGGCCCCGTGGGTGGGATTCTTGCACATGACCTACACATGGTTTAATCCCCAGTATCCCATATGGTCTTTCCATCACCACCAGAAATAATTCCTGAGTCCAGAGCTAAGAGTATGCCCTGAGGATAAATGGATGTGTCCTCAAAACAAATTAAAACAAAAATAAGGTTTCCAAGCATGCCTTTGCTCACTCAAGCTATCTGTATAATCCCTCTGAACACAAACAATAAGAATAAAAAGATAATTTTCTTAAACTATTACTAAAATAATTTTTTGGATACTCAACTCCTAAGCATCATTGGGTATAATCCTAAAACCAAAAATAAACATAAAAATAATCTCTGAATCATGCAAAAATAATTTTACAAATGAAGCTCCTTAAGTGACAAATAAAACCTTAGACCACAGGGGCCGGGTAGGTGGCGCTGGAGGTAAGGTGTGGCCCAAAAACCAAAAAAAAAAAAAAACCTTAGACCAGGGGTCCTTAAACTTTTTAAACAGGGGGCCAGTTCACTGTCCCTCAGACTATTGGGAGGGCCAGATTATAGTTTTGTTTTGTTTTGTTAAATATGGAATGCTTCACGAATTTGCGTGTCATCCTTGTGCAGGGGCCATGCTAATCTTCTCTGTATCATTCCAATTTTAGTATATGTGCTGCCGAAGCGAGCATGGGATTATAGTTTTTAAAAAGAAACTATGAACAGGCTGGAGTGATAGCACAGTAGTAGGGCGTTTGCTTTGCAAGCAGATAACCTGGGATAATCCCAGGTTTGATCCCCAGCATCCCATATGATCCCTTGAGCCTGCCAGGAGCGATTTCTGAGCACAAAGCCAGGAGTAACCAGAGTGTCGTTGGGTGTGGGCCAAAACCAAACAAAAGAAACTATGAACAATAGTGGCCCATGGGCCACAATTTGAGGAGCCCAGCAAGAGTGGCACACATTCCACACATGTTCACTGTGGACCCATGACAAGGAGTCACTAGCTGCTAAGCAGGACAGGCAGCAGCAGCAGCAGCAGCAAAAACACTCTGGGCCAGAAAAATGTCCTCAGTAAGGAGTGTGTGGCTCTCTCGAGCCATAGTTTGAGGACTCCTGCCTTAGACTTTCAATTGTATGGCAAATGCTTCAGCAAAACTGAAACTCCTAGAAACAAATATCTGAATTAAGACGGCCAGAGTAATAGCATAGCTATAGGGCTTTTTTGCCTTGCACACAGCTAAACCAGGATGGACGGTCCCCCAAGCCTGTCTGAATGCAAAAGCAGGAATAACTCCTGAGCACTGCTGGGTGTGGCCCAAACAACAACAAAGACACCTATTGTCGGATTATCCTCTCATGTAAAAATAAGTTAATGGGTAAATCTAGTCTTAAAATATTTAAGGTTGGGCAGGGCAGTGGCGCTAAAGGTAAGGTGCGCCTGCCTTGCCTGCGCTAGCCTTGGACGGACCGCGGTTCGATCCCCCGGTGTCCCATATGGTCCCCCAAGCCAGGAGCAACTTCTGAGCGCATAGCCAGGAGTAACCCCTGAGCGTTACCGGGTGTGGCCCAAAAACCAAAAAAAAAAAAAAATTTAAGGTATTAAAATTACTAAAATCTTGGGCCAGAGAGGTAGGGCATTTGCCTTGCACACAGGATGGTGGCTCGAATCCTGGCATCCATATGGTACCCCGAGCCTGCCAGGAATGATTTCCCCTGAGTGCTGCTGGGTGTGACCCAAAAACAAATACAATAAAATAACTAAAATCTTATTTTAGGGGCTGGCACGAGAGCCTTGCATACGCTGATCCAGGAGACACCTGGGTTCAATACCAGGTGTCCCATATGGTTTCCCAAGCCAGGAGCTATTTCTGAGCACATATAGCCAGGAGTAACCCCTGAGCATCACTGGGTATGGTTCCCCCCAAAATCTTATTATATATTCTACATAGTGTGCACACAATATACTAACCCCTCAGCAAAATATGTCTGTGATTTATCTTGTTCTTCCAAAATGTTAGATACAAGTCCATATAAATCTGTTTCACTGCCATAGTCATTTCTTTCCGTTTGAATCCTAAAAATAAATGAATATCGCATGTAAATTGTTTTATTCATACTGATTTATTATATATTAATTTATATTTCTAGAGTATGCCAATAGTTTTATTTTCCTTTATTTATTTTTTTTTTTTGGTTTTTGGGCCACACCCGTTTGACGCTCAGGGGTTACTCCTGGCTATGTGCTCAGAAATCGCCCCTGGCTTGGGGGGCTAGCGCTTGTAAGGCAGACACCTTACCTCTAGCGCCACCTTCCCGGCCCCCTTATTTTCCTTTTTTGAGTGCTTGGAATTGAACTCAATTCCAATATTATAAGGACCTGATATATTATGAGGCGCACACTTTATCACAGAACTTCATCCCTGGTCCCTCTACTATTTTTTTCCTGTGAATATTTGGATTGAATCTAAGCCATCATTTCAAAGGAAGAGAGAAGAGAAAAGAACAGGTATTATTTTCCACTTTGACATAGTATCTGTGCCACATAAGTATCTCTTCATTTCAAGTCTAACACATTATCTTAGGTAACCAAAATATTAATCTCTGATCTATAATGCAGACATGGTTGGTCCTATGACTATAATTGAAAACAAAATGCACCATACCACTAACATTTGAAAGCTCTTTTAGTTGTGATTTGAGCACATTTGAACCTGATGATCTATTATTTGGGATTTTTGTTGTTGTTTGGGGATACACCCAGCAGATACAACCCAGCTAGGGGTTGGTCCTATTGGTGTTGGGGCAACCATCTGGTGCATCCTACATACAAAAGTTGAGCTCCAATCTATTGAGCTCTCTCTGACCAACCTTTTTCCTTTTCCAAATTTCTCTTTTATCAGTGGGGAAGGGAAGTGTTGGTAGAGGTCTTTGGATTGGTCCTCATATTGCCTTCTAATTAGATGTCTCTCTATTGGTTCCTCTGATTTACATGTTAAAAAGATGTTTCCCCATTGCCTCCTCATCTGGCTTTTCCTCCTCCCCTTGGGGATGGGCTTTGCTTTCCTCAATAAAGGCTGCTTTGGAGGCCTGGAGAAGCTGCCACCTTGGCTCGTGGTTCCTGTTTTTCCTTCTCAACTGTGTGTGGATTATTTCCTCTATCGGAATTGCTGCTGGACCTGCGTCTCTTGTCCTATCTGGGCTTGGGGCATGAGGATCGCTCTCCCTTCTCTGGGGATTGTAGAACACACAACCCACCATTTCACAGGGAAGGGGTCTACACCCAGTGGTGGTGCTCAGGGCTTATTCCTGGTACTGTATTCAGGTATCACTTCTGGTGGGGCTCAGCAGACCACCATGTAGGGTGCTGGGATTCAAATCTGGGTCTGCCTCATGTAAGACAAATGCCCTACCTATTGTGTTATCTCTCTGGCCCCTATAATTTGTGATTCTTTACATTAAATGTTGGATTCATAAACAAAATGTGACATAATCATCATAGATCCTCTAGCAGTATTGCAGATGTCCCTAAATGGGGCAATCACTAAGTTATTTCTAAAATAGTAACTGAATTCCATATCCCCCAATCCTACATTGTGATTAAGATAACTATAAACTATAAAACAAGCAGAAAGTTGATACTTTTTTTGGGGGGGGGGTTTGGGCCACACCCGTTTGATGCTCAGGGGATACTCCTGGCTAAGTGCTCAGAAATTGCCCCTGGCTTGGGGGGACCATATGGGACGCCGGGGGATCGAACTGTGGTCCTTCCTTAGCTAGCGCTTACAAGGCAGACACCTTACCTCTAGCGCCACCTCACAGCCCCCGAAAGTTGATATTTTTTATAGCCCATTTTTTTTGATATTTTATCATAAAATGATTTGCTTTGTTTTTTGTATTTTTTTTGTTTTGGGGTCATACCTAGTGGTTCTCAGGACTTATTCCTGTCTCTGTGCTCAGGGATCACTTCTGGAGAGGCTTGGAATATTGCAGATCAAAATTGGGTTGGCCTCATGCAAGGCAAATACCATACCTGCTGTACTATTACTCCAGACCCAAGAAGTAATGTTTTAAATTAAAACTAGGTTTTAAAATGTTTTTAACATTTCAAAAGAGAGAATATTTAAAAGTTTTAAATGTCAGGGCCGGAGAAATAGCATGGAAGTGGGGCATTTGCCTTACATGCAGAAGGACAGTGGTTCGAATCCTGGCATCCCATGTGGTCCTCCAAGCCTGCCAGGAGCAATTTCTGAGAACAGAGCCAGGAATAACCCCTGAGCGCTGCCGGGTGTAACCCTACCTCACAAAATTTTTTAAAATGTCTACTATTTGTATAACAAATTTTCACTTATTTATATAAAAAGGAGGGCAAATATTCATAACCAGTTTATCTGTTGAACAAATCATCATTTGGGAGATAAGAAAACCAATAGGGGGGGCCGGGCGGTGGCGCAAGAGGTAAGGTGCCTGCCTTGCCTGCGCTAGCCTTGGACGGACCACAGTTCTATCCCCCCGGCGTCCCATATGGTCCCCCAAGCCAGGAGCAACTTCTGAGCACATAGCCAGGAGTAACCCGAGCGTTACCGGGTGTGGCCCAAAAACCAAAAAAAAAAAAAGAAAAAAAAAAGAAAACCAATAGGGACTGGAGAGCTAGTTCAATAGACTGGAGCAAAAAAAAAAAAAAAAAAAAAGACTGGAGCAAGTGCTTTGCATACAGGAGGCCTGGGTTTGATTTTAGCATAACCAGAAGGGACCATCAAGCACTAAGCCAAGAGTAAATAGCCCCCAGGCTGGAGAGATGGCATGGAGGCAGGGCATTGCCTTGCATGCAGAAGGATGGTGGTTCAAATACTGGCATCCCATATGGTCCTCTGAGCCTGCCAGGAGCGATTTCTGAGTGTAAAGCCAGGAGTTACCCCTGAGCATAGCCCGGTGTAACCCCTCCCCAAAATAAAAAGAGTAATAGCCCAAGAACTGATAGATAAGGCCGCCAAACCAAAACAAACAAAACAAAACAAAAAAAAAACAATAAAACAGAAGAGGGGCCAGAGAGATAGTGTAATGGTAAGGCATTTGCCTTGCATGACAGCTGACCAGGGGAGGGACCGGGTTCGATTCCTGGCATCCCATATGGACCCCTAGCTTGCCAGGGGCAATTTCTTTTTTGGGGGGGTCACACCCAGCTGTGCTCAGGGGTTACTCCTGGCTCTACACTCAGAAACTGCTCCTGGCAGGTGCAGGGGACCATATGGGATGCCGGGATTCGAACCACCATCTTTCTCCAAGCAAGGCAAACACCTTACCCTCCATGCTATCTCTCCGGCCCATGCTAGGGGCAATTTCTAAGTGCAGAGCCACAGTGACCACTGAGCGCCGTTGGGTGTGGCCCAAAAAAGTAAATCAATCAATAAAATTTAAAAACAAACAAAAAACAGAAGAAACATGTTTTTCTTGTATTTTGAAAGGACATATGACTTAACATTATTATACATTTAACTAAAAGGTCTTCCTACAAATCCATGTTTGGTTATCTGTTATTTCATAATAGTGTTATTCATAAATATTATAAATGAAGTTTTTTAGTGTTTTTTTTTTTTTGGTCACACCCAGCTGTGCTCAGGGGTTCCTCCTGGCTCTACACTCAGAAATCACTTCTGATAGGCACAGAGGACCATATGGGGTGCCAGGATTCGAAACACTGAATCAATGTCCGTCCTGGATCGTCTATGTGCAAGGCAGTTGCCCTATCACTGTGCTCTCTCTGGCCCCTACATGAAGTTTTTTTATTCTGGGAGCCACACCCAGTCAGTAGTGCTCATAACTTACTCCCAGTTCTGTGCTCTAGGATTACTTCTGGTAATATTGGGAAACCATAAGTAGTGCTAAGGAACAAACTTGGTTAATTGTGTGCAAGTCAAGCACCCTACCCGCTTTACTAACTTTCCAATCCACTGCTTGAATTTTTGTGGGGGTGTTCAGGGGTTACTCTTGGCTCTGCACTCAGAAATTACTCCTGGCAGGCTCAGGGAACCATATAGGATGCCCGGGGTTGAATCCGGGCCAGCTATGTGCATATATGAATGCCCTCTCCACTAAGCTATTGCTTCAGCCCACTTGAATTTTCTCAATATATACCAATATCTGGGCCAGAAAAAAATGTATATAATAGTACAGATATAGAGAACACAGACTTCTCAAGAGTGAAAAAAGTCAGAACTTAAGGTTTGACTAGTGAATTTTTTTTTTTTTGGAGGGGGCATACCTGATTATGCCCAGGGTTTACTTGGAGGAACCATATGGGATGCCAGGGATCAAACCTGCGCTGGCTGAGTGCAATGGAAGTACTCTACCCACTGTACTATTGCTCCAGCCTCTAATGAATTTGTTTGGCCACTCCAGGCAATGCTTAGGGATTATTCCTGGCTGTGCACTCAGAAATCGCTCCTGGCAGGCTTGTGGGACCATATGGGATGCCGGGAATTGAAATGTGGGTCCATCCCACATGTGCAAGGCAAATGCCCTACTGCTGCACTATTACTCCAGCCCCATCTAATTAATTTTTTAAAATAAGCACGTGTTGGGCCTGGAGAGATAGCACAGCGGTGTTTGCCTTGCAAACAGCTGATCCAGGACCTAAGGTGGTTGGTTCGAATCCCGGTGTCCCACATGGTTCCCCGTGCCTGCCAGGAGCTATTTCTGAGCAGACAGCCAGGAGTCACTCCTGAACACCGCCGGGTGTGGCCCAAAAACAAAACAAAACAAAAAAAACAACAAAAAACAAAACAAAAAAAAAAAAAGTGTTGCCTTAGTACATGATGCCTGAGTACATGTCACACGCATCTCCCCTCCTTAGATGTGTACCTTCATGCTTTCACGTTGGGTTATGTACTGAGGCTCTCTTCACCTTTGGAGAAGCCTGCTCTCTCCTAACAATCTTTCTCTCTCTTTTTTGGGGTGTGGGGCCAACATCCGGCAGCGCTCAGGGGTTTCTCCTGTCTCCGCTCTCAGAAGTCGCTCCTGCAGGCATGGGGGACCATATGGGATGCTGGGATTCGAACCATCGTCAGTACTGGATTGGCTGCATGCAAGGCAAATGCCCTACCACTGTGCTATCTCTCCGGCCCCAATTACTCTCTTCTTTCTTATCCTCTCCCTCTCCTTCTCAGTACCTCCAAATGAAACATGATTTTTGGGGGGTTACACTCAGCAGCGCTCAAGGCTTACATTCTGAGCTCTATGCTCAGAAATTGCTCCTGGCAGGCTCGGTGAACCATATGGGATGCCGGGATTCAAACCACCGTCCTTCTGCATACAAGGCAAATGCCCTATCTCCATGCTTCTCACTGGCCCCCCCCAAAACATGATTTTTTTACTTAAAAAAGTATCAAATTGGGCCCGGAGAGATAGCACAGCAGTGTTTGCCTTGCAAGCAGCCGATCCAGGACCTAAGGTGGTTGGTTCGAATCCCAGTGTCCCATATGGTCCCCCATGCCTGCCAGGAGCTAGTTCTGAGCAGACAGCCAGGAGTAACCCCTGAGCACCGCCGGGTGTGGCCCAAAAACCAAAAAACAAAAAATATATATACATACATAATTTTCCATTTTAGGGATTCTTAAAAGTTTGACAAACAACTGGAGAGACAGCAAAGTAGTAGTGTGTTTGCCTTGCACGCAGCCGACCTGGGATAGACCCAGTTTGATCCCTGGTATTCCATATGGTCCCGAGTCTGCCAGAGGCAATTTCTGAGCTCAGAGTCAGGAGTAACCCCTGAGCGCTGCTGGGTGTGACCCCCCTAAAAATGAAATGATGATACAGGGAATATAAAGAATGTAACTGGAGGGGCCGGAGAGATAGCATGGAGGTAAGGCATTTGCTTTGCAAGCAGAAGGATGGTGGTTGGAATCCCGGAGCAATTTCTGAGCGTAGAGCCAGGAGTAACCCCTGAGCACTGCCGGGTGTGACCCAAAAACCAAAAACCAAAAGAAAACAAAAAAGAATATAACTGGATGCCAAAGTAATAGCGCAATAATTAGGGCATCTGCCTTGCATACGATAGACCTGGGTTTGATCCCTGGCTTACCATACACTTTCTGAAGCCTTCGAGGAATAATTTCTGAGCAAAGAGCCAGGAGTAGCCCCTGAGTGCCACCAGGTGTAGCCCACAAATCAAAAGGGAATATAACTGAATTCCCGTGTAAACAATATTAAAAAACATTTCATTTAGACTGAGAAATCTATGAATTTACCTATTCTTTACACTGATCAGAGAATTAGGCTGTTTAATATCA
Organism: Suncus etruscus; assembly: GCF_024139225.1. Lineage (NCBI taxonomy): Eukaryota > Metazoa > Chordata > Mammalia > Eulipotyphla > Soricidae > Suncus > Suncus etruscus. Next base: position 191,819,401 of record NC_064848.1, on the reverse strand, counting down.
TCTCCATAAGTAGACCATGGTGCATAGAAAAGTGGAGAATCTACAGAACTGGAATATTCTGTTGATGAAGAAAGTGGAGTATAGGTCTGCCGAAGATCAACACTGTCTTCACTCTGAAATTTTAAAGAAATGTTTGTACATTGGATACATAAAAACTTGACCTATATCAAAGTATTAGATAATTAATTTAAAAATTATAGGAAATAACAGGTGTAATAGTAAACTGAAAATCAAACTAGATTAGTCATTGAAAATTGCTTTACACTAAGAAATTTCTGTCATGGGTCAGATAAATATTTTAAGAATTTTAAGACTTGAGGGGCAGGAGTGAAAGCGCAGTTTGCCTTGCATGCTGCTGATGGACCTGGGTTTGATCCCCAGCATCCCATATGGTCCCCCAAGTCAGGAGTGATTTCTGAGCGCATAGCCAGGAGTAACCCCTGAGCATCACCGGATGTGGTCCAAACACCAAAAACAAACAAAAAATAATAAAAATAGAGAGAATTGACTTGTAACTGTCCACTAGAAGTTTTTTTTTTTTTTTTTTTTTTTTTTGCTTTTTGGGCCACACGCAGTGACACTCAGGGGTTACTCCTGGCTATGCGCTCAGAAATTGCTCTTGGCTTGGGGGACCATATAGGACTTCACGGGATTGAACCACAGTTCGTCCCAGGTTAGCTGCATGCAAGTACCACCGCTAGTGCCACCGCTTTGGCCCCTGGCTCCTAGAACTTCCTTTTAGAAATGAAGTGTTGGGGGACCATATGTGGTCCCCGGGATTGAGTACTCCCTGAAGTCCGCTGAAGCAAGTCAAATACCTTACTAGACATACTGCCTGCCCTCTCTTTATAATGACAAAATGTATATAATCCCGGCTAAAATTTTTTTTTTTCTTTTTGGGCCACACCCGGCGGTTCTCAGGGGTTACTCCTGGCTGTCTGCTCAGAAATAGCTCCTGGCAGGCAGGGGGGGGGGGGGGGGAGGGGGGGACCATATGGGACACAGGGATTCGAACCAATCACCTTTGGTCCTGGATAGGCTGCTTGCAAGGCAAACGCCGCTGTGCTATCTCTCCGGGCCCGGCTAAAAATATTTTGATTGCGTTTTTTCTCAAATAAAATTTATAGAGGGAGGAAGGCCAGAGATGGCACAGTGGGTAAGGCATTTGCCTTACAAGCCGCTGACCAGAGTTCAATGTGGTCGCCAGACCCTGCCAGAAGCAATTTCTGAGTGCAGAGGCAGATGTGAAAGCCGCTGGGTGTGGCCCCAAAACAAAACAAAACAAAACCCAACTTAAAGAGGGGCCTGGGTAGATGGGTCAAAGGAATGCTATATGTGCTTTACATTAAGGAGCTGCAGATTTAATTTCCTGCACTGCACATGGTCCCCTGAGCACTGCTACTCAGAAAATAGTACCTGAGTATGTGGGTGTGATCCCCAAAAGTTTTATATAGGTAATACATATTTAGATTAAAAAATAAGCTTCTAAAGTGAATGTGGGAGATAGGTAGTTAAAAAAAGCTTCTAAAGTTTTGTTATTCAGAGAAATAACTGAAAAAGTGCAGGAGAGATAGCACATCGGTAGGGCATTTGCCTTGCCCGCGGCTGACTCAGAACGGACTATGGTTCGACCACGGTGTCCCATATGGCCCCCCAAGCCAGGAGCGATTTCTGAGCGCATAGGCAGGAGTGGCCCCTGAACATCGGGTGTGGCCCAAAAATAAAATAAAAGAGTAAGTTCGGGGCCGGTGAGGTGGCGCTAAAGGTAAGGTGTCTGCCTTGCAAGCGCTAGCCAAGGAAGGACCATGGTTCCTTCCCCTGGCCTCTCATATGGTCCCAAGCCAGGGGCAATTTCTGAGCGCTTAGCCAGGAGTAACCCCTGAGCATCAAATGGTTGTGGTCCCCCCCAAAAAAATTAAGTTCACCCATCTTCAAGAGTCTTAATTTATGACTACTATGATGTTGAGGGTAACGAGTAGCTACTTAAAACTCCGAGCTTGCTCCTAGGCTCGAACGTTGTGCCTCCAACGACCCTTTTGAGCTATCAACTGGCCCCAGAATTTTTTATGGAGCACATAATCGTTCACAATAGCTTCTCTATAAAGACTTTTTTTTTTGGGGGGGGGGCGGGAAATCAAAAAAAGTAAATAAGCTGTCTTAAAACGTGTTTTTCTTTTCTTTTTCTTCAACTGTGTTTTTCTATTACGGGGCGGGGGGGCGGCCACAACCGACAGTGCTCAGGAATCCCTCCTAGAGGGGGTGCTGGGAAAGGGACCTCGCTCGCAGGTGCCCGGCCCTTCCCCAACTGTTTCTTTTATTTTGGGGGGGGGGGCTGGGCCACACCCGATAATGCTCAGGGCTATGTGCTCAGAAACTCAGAAATCCCTCCAGGCTTGAGGGACCACCTGGGACGCCGTGTGTGTGTGTGTGTGTGTGTGTGTGTGTGTGTGTGTGTGTGTGTGTGTGTGTGTGTGTGTGTGTGTGTGTGTGGTCGTCGTAGGCTCGCGCGGGCAAGGCAGCCGCCTTACGGCTTGCGCCACCCCACCCCACGCCACCCCACCACCCACCGCACCCCAACTGTCTTTTCGAAAATGTTGCTGGGGCTTCGGAGTTAGTCCGGGGGGGCTGGAATGCGCGTCCGTCCGCCGTCCGTCCGTCCGTCCGTCCGTCCATCTGTCCATCTGTCCGTGGCGCTGTGCGGGCGAGCCGGGGGTCCCCCCACAAGCGCCTCCGGGGTGGGTGGGTGGGAGGGATGCGGGTCCCCAAAACCTGGGAGCCCTGGGGCGGGGAGGGGCGGGCGCGGACCTGCGGTTTGTAGGCGTCGTAGAAGGGCGGCGGGGGGCGCCGCTCAGCATCACGCTGTGGAACACGTCGCTCAGCCGGCCCGCGTCGGCGCCGCCCAGGTTCCAGCCGCGGGGCGCGCCTCCCCGGAACGCCGCCACCTTGGGCTGCGGGAGCAACGGGAGGGGACGGGACGGGGCGTCACCGAGCAAACGGCCGCCCGACGGGCCCGCCAGCCCCGCGCACCGTCGCCCCCTCAGGCCATCAGGGAGGCCCAGGGAGGGGAGGCGAGGCAGGGCAGGGCAGGGGACGCGCGCGCCACCGCCAGGCCCTGTCATCGCCCCAGCTGCCCCCTCAGGGTCTCCTCAGGGAAACGCAGGTCGGGGCATCCCGCGCCTGATGCGCGGCCCCGACCAGGAACGTCCCTCCGACTCGACACCTGTCACCTACACCTCGCGCCCTCAGACCCCTCAGATTGCGAGTCTCAGGCTTGACTCGACCCTCCGACTCGCCCCTCAGACCCTCAGATCCGGCCCTCAGGCTCCTCAGCCCCGTCAGACTCCGACTCAGACTCGACTCGTCCCTCCGATGTGTGTGTGTGTGCGTGGGGCCTCGACGGCTCGCTCTCACCTCCATGGGCCCGCCCAGCCCTTCCAGGACCAGGCACAGCCCCGGCGCCCGGGGCTGCGGGGAGCCGTCGAGGCCCGGCGCCCTCAGCCCGCACCCCGCCGCCGCCGCCGTGGCCGTCGCCGCCTGGAGTCGCTGCCCGGCCGGAGGAGGCGCCGCCGGCTGAGGCCGTTAAGGAGCCGCCCCCGACTCGGACTCGCGACCAGGCACGCGACCGCCACCGGCCCGCCCCACCCCGCCCCGCTGCCCGCCATTGGCCCGCGGCCCGACCAATGGACGGACGGCAGCCGCCGGGACCCCCGTGACGCCCCCGCCCCAGCGACAGGAGGTCTGGCGCGGGTCAAGGCTCGGGCGTCGTTCCCGCGCAAAGCGGGCCGGCTCGTGATTGGTCGACGGTGGCCGGCTCGCTTCGGGATTCGCTGGTGGGGCCCGGCGGGCGTGGCCTAAGGGGGCGTGGCCTAAGGTGAGCCAAGGGCCGGGTGGGGCTGGAAGACTTGGCTCAGTGCCTAGGCAACTAACTGCCGGCTGGCTCAGACGCCCTCAACCCCTGTCATGACCTCTTGTCATCTAGGCACCTTGGTTTTCCCAGAATCCTTTGGAGCTAGCGACCCAGACTTGTGCTTGTTGACTGAGTGGGGATGTTGGGGTAAGGGGCTGCAGGCCCGAAAGCATTTCTGTGTTGCAGTGACTCGAGCAAAAGGTCACGCTGAGCTATCTTGCAGGCTATCTGTCAGTCAGCAAATGCACAGGCCGTCCCGCTTAGGGATATGAAGGGCCCAGGGAAAGGCATGTTTTTTTTCTCACCCAAGCGTTGGTTTAAAAGTTTTGTGTGGGCTCGGAGACATAGCATGGAGGTAAGGCGTTTGCCTTTCATGCAGAAGGACGGTGGTTTGAATCCCAGCATCCCATATGATCCCCTGAGCCTGCCAGGAGCGATTTCTGAGCCTAGAGCCAGGAGGAACCCCTGAGCGCTGCCGGGTGTGACCCAAAAACCAAAAAAGAAAAAAAAAAGTTTGTGTGCACTAAGAAGCTGCAGAGAGAGTACAAGAGCAGGATAGGATGGTTGCCTCCCGTGCCTTTAACCCTGTTCCATCTCTGGCAATGCATTCCCCTCCAGGAATGACTCCCTGAGCGTCACCTACCACGGCCAACCAACCCACCACCAAGTTTTGTGTATATTGAAATATTGGAGAAGACAAAGGGAAACAAGTATGCTCCTTTAGATCATCTTTTTTTTTTTCTTTCGTTTACTTGGACAATATTTGGCGATGCTCAGAGGTTACTCCTGACAATACCCTCAGGAATCACTCAAGGCTATGGAATGCCAGGGTTTGACTGGGCTTTTTTTTGGGGGGGGGTCACACCTAGTGACGCTCAAAGGGTTACTCCTAACTACGTGCGCAGAAATCGCTCTTGGCTTGGGGACCATACAAAATGCCGGGGATGCCGGGGATCGAACTGTGGTCCCTCCTAGGCTAGCACGGGCAAGGTAGGCGCCTTACCCCTTGCGCCACCTCTCCGACTCATTGACTGGGCTTTTTGTTTGTGGTTTTTGGGGGACCCTTACCTGGCAATGCTCAGAGGTAACTCCTAGTTCTGCATTCAGGATTTAGTCCTTGTGATGCTAAGGGGACTTTATGGGGTGCTCGTGCAAGGCAAGTGCCCTGTCCATTGTAGAATTTTCCCAGCCTCAAGATAGGCAGAACTTGGACCAGAGGCCAGAGCGGGTAGGATATCTGTCTTGCAAACTGAGTTCTATTCTCTCACACTTCCTATGGTCCACAGAACACCACCAAGAGTGATCCCTGAGGGCAAAATCAGGAGTAAGCCCTGAGCACTATCGGGTGTGACCCCCAAAATCAACAACCACAAAAAACAAAACAAAACAAAAAAAAACTTGAGCCAAAGTGATAGTACAGTGGATAGTGCTTTTGCCTCGCATGCAGCAGACCCGGGTTCTATTTCCAGCACTATATATGATGGTCCCTGGAGCATCACCAGGAGTAATCCTTAAGTATAGAGCTAGTAGTAAATCAGGAATACTGCAAAATAAATAGTCAGATCTTGATACACACTTAAAATAATGCAAAATGTTCTTGTAACTCAGGCACACATGGAAATGAAACAAGGAGCCACCTCTGTTGGCCCAGATAATACAAATAATTAGCAACTCCACCTTGACCTAAGGAGGCTGATATAAGGAGTGGCTGCACAAATCCACAAATCACGTGTCTTTCCTGCTGAACCTTTGAGGCTCAGTTCCCAGCAGCTAGAGCCCCAGTTTCTCTGCCCCCTTGCCTCTCACTCCCCCACCTCCTATTTTTGGGCCACACCTGACGGCACTCGGGTTATTCCTGGTTCTGCACTCAGAAGTTACTCCTGGCAGGCTCGAGGGACCATATGAGATGCCAGGGATCAAATCCAGTCCATCCCATGTTGTTCGTGTGCAAGACAAACATTTTTTGTTTTTGTTTTTGGGTCACATCCGTGGCCCTCAGGAATTAATCCTGGTTCTGCATTCAGAAATCTCTCCTGGCAGGCTCGGGGGACCATATGGGATGCTGGGATTCAAACCGCTGTTCAGCTGCATGCAAAGCAAACACCCTTTTTTTTTGGTTTTTGGTTCACACCCGGCTTTGCTCAGGGATTACTCCTGGCTCTATGCTCAGAAATTGTCCCCGACAATTTCTTGGGGGACCATACGGGACACCGGGATTAGAATCACCGTCCTGGGGCCGGGCGGTGGCCCTGGAGGTAAGGTGCCTGCCTTGCCTGCGCTAGCCTAGGACGGACCGCGGTTCGATCCCCCGGCGTCCCATATGGTCCCCCCAAGCCAGGAGCGACTTCTGAGCGCATAGCCAGGAGTAACCCCTGAGCGTCACCGGGTGTGGCCCAAAAACCAAAAAAAAAAAAAAAAAAAAAAAAAGAATCACCGTCCTTCTGCAAGAAAAGCAAACGCTCTACCTCCATGCTATCTCTCTGGCCCCTTTGGTTTTTCGGGCCACACCCGTTTGATGCTCAGGGGTTACTCCTGGCTAAGCGCTCAGAAATTGTCCTTGGCTTGGGGGAACCATATGGGACGCCGGGGGATCGAACCCTGCGGTCGCGATCTTTCCTTGGCTAGCACTTGCTAGGCAGACACCTTACCTCTTGCGCCACCTCGCCGGCCCCCTTTTTATTTTATTTTTTATTTTTTGGTTTTTGGGTCACACCCGGCAGCGCTCAGGGGTTACTCCTGGCTTCATGCTCAGAAATCGCTCCTGGCAGGCTCGGGGGACATATGGTGCCGGGATTCGAACCGATGACCTTCTTCATGAAAGGCAAATGCCTTACCTCCATGCTATCTCTCCGGCCCCCCTTAATCTTTTTTGAGTGATTCATTAAATAGGGTTTCAATAGTCTTCCAAGAAAAACTTTGAGTTCAAATGAAGCATTTAATTTTGAGAGTTCAATGGGTTTAGGGGTAAAGCCTACATGCTAAAGAAGGAACTCTGTGCATAGAAAGCAAGGGTATAATTTCAAGCCAGTACATAATTAAATTTGCTACAGAACTGTTAGAAATGTTCTCAAATGTTTTAAACAAATTGTTTTCCCAGTGTCCTAATGGACTCATGGTCTAATCATGAAGTGGGTTGCAAATCTGCCGTGATTCAAACCAGGCGTGTCTGACTTGAGGGGCTAAATTTCTTTAATTATACATTCTTCAATTAACCTGGCAACCAGATATGGCATATCAACCGCTAGCAGAATATTGGAAGGCTTACCAAATGCTTCTTATGGGAGCTATTTGAAATTGGGTTCTTTTGAATCTCTGGCATTAAAAAAAATTGGGGGGTCAAAGTGATGGCAGTGGGTAGAGCATTTGCCTTGCACATCATCAACTTGGGTTTGATCCCTGGCATCCCATATGGTTTCCAGAGCCTGCCAGGTATGTAGCATGCTCAGAAGAAACCTTGGAGCACTACCAGGTGTGGACCCCAAAACAAAAAAATTCTTTTGTGTGTGTGTTTTGTGGCTATACCTGGCAGTGCTCAGAGCTTATTTAAGGTGCTGAATCCAGAATTCATTGCTGGTGGTGCTCGGCGGACTTTGTGGGGTTCCAGGAATAGAACAATGTATGCAAAGCAGGCACTTTACCTGTTATACTATCTCTCCAAAACCTCTGACATTATTTTTACAGAGTCTTCCTTCTGCTTTTTGCCTTCTGTTTGGGGGGGGGGTTCTTAGCTTGAGATAAGATCTTGCAAGGTTCACGCATTGACCCTTATTATGTACTTTTTCTAATATTTGAGTTGATTAACATTACCAAAAATAATCTTAAAATTTTTCTTTCCTTTGGGCTAGAAAGATAGCACAGTGGTAGGGAGTTTGCCTTGCACGTGGCTGACCCAGGACAGACCCGGTTCTATTCCCAGCATCTCATATGGTCCCCCTAGCCTGCCAGGAACTATTTCTGAGCACAGAGCCAGGAGTAACCCCTGAGTGCCGCCAGGTGTGCTCCCCAAAAGGAAACCGAAACATAATTTTTCTTTTCTTTCTTTTTTTTTTTTAAGTGGAAAGGAACACACCCAGCAGTCTTGTGGTATTGGGAAACCGTATGTGGTGCCAGGAATCGAATCATGGTTGGTCACTTGCAAGATAAGTGTTTTGACCTCTGTACTATCTCTCTAGCCCTTTGAATGAATTTTAATGGGACCATGTATTTTATTTTATTTTATTTTATTTTGTTCGTTTGATTTTTGGGCCACACCCAGAGACACTCAAGGATTACTCCTGGCTCTGCTCTTAATAAGTACTCCTGGCAAACTTGGGAGGACCATATGGAATACCAGGGATTGAAAACAGGTCGGCCCTGTGCAATGCAAATGCCCTACCTGCTGAGTTATCTCTCCAGCCACGTGAACAATGCATTTTATAATGTCTATTGTGTTTTATAATGTCTACGTCTATTAAATAAACAGTTAACTAGAATTTTTTATTGTTAAATAAAAATTACTGGGGCTGGAGCGATAGCATAGCAGTAGGGCATTTGCCATTTGCCTTGCACGCGGCTGATCCAGGATGGACATGGGTTCAATCCCTGGCATCCCATATGGTGCCCCAAGCCAGGAGCAATTTCTGAGCGCATAACCCGAAGTAAACACCTGAGCATCATCTGGTGTGGCAAAAAAAAAAAAAAAAAAAAAAAAGTACTACAAGTGTTATTGCCTTCCAAGCCTGAGTTTTAATTTCTCAGTGATTTTTGTCTTGGGGCCACACCCAGTAGTGTTCAGAGCTTACTCTGTGCTCAGGGATCGTTCTGAGCAGGTTTGGAGGACCAAATGGTATGCCAGAAATCAAACCTGGCTTGGTCACAAGCTAGACAAGTGCTCTAACTGCTGTACTATTGATCTGGTCCCAATTTCTCAGGGTTTGGAACCAGATTATTAGCTGGAAGTTATAGAAGAGTAACACCTTAAAAAAAAGATGCATTTGGAGGCTGGGAAGATTGCATGGGCCTTAAGGTGCTGCCTTACACGTTGTTGACCTCAGTTTGATCCCAGAACTTAGCCTCAGGGTAGCCTTGCACCCTTAACCTTCCAATTTAACCATCAGCTGGGCCTAGATAGTTTCACTGGGTAATGGGCTTTCTTTAGGAGGTATTGATCCCCCCCAAGTAAATAAATAAAAGCTTCCTTAATGCCTTTAAATTTCTCCTGAATTCAAAGAGATCCCCAGTTTATATAATTAAAGAATAAGTTATTACTAATGGATCAGAAAATAGCTTTATACAACAAGAACCTTAAAATTGGGATGATAGGGACTGGAGCAATGATGCAGCGGTAGGGCATTTGCCTTGCATGCAGCTGACCCAGGACAGACCTGGGTTCGATCCCCAGCATCCCATATGGTCCCCTAAGCCAGGAGCGATTTCTGAGCACATAACCAGGAGTAACCCCTGAATGTCACCAGGTGTGGCCTCCCCCCAAAAAACAAACAAAATAGAAGACTGGGGAGATAGCTCAAAGGACTGGAACACATGTCTTACATATAGGAACACTGGGTTTAATGGAGGTAACCTCTGAGCTGCACCAAAGGTGACCCCCCAAAATAAACAAACAACAGAGATTATAGGGCCAAAGAGAGACTATATAAGGTATGTGCTCACCTGTATGTAGTGATCCTAGACCAGTGCTTCTCAAATATTTTCTGTCATGCCCCCCTAGGAAGAAGAAAACATTTTTGTGCCCCACCGCACGACTGTAAATAGTATCTTTTTTTTTTTTTTTTTTTTTGGTTTTTGGGCCACACCCGGCAGTGCTCAGGGGTCACTCCTGGCTGTCTGCTCAGAAATAGCTCCTGGCAGGCATGGGGGACCATATGGGACACTGGGATTCGAACCAACCACCTTTGGTCCTGGATCAGCTGCTTGCAAGGCAAACTCCGCTGTGCTATCTCTCCGGGCCCAAATAGTATCTTTATTAAAAAAAAACTTTAACTTTAAATAATTTGAGCTGATTATTTAAATAATTTAAATAATAAACTTTATATAATTTGAGCTGATTTTTTTTTTTTTTTTTTGGTTTTTGGGTCACACCTGGCAATGCTCAGGGGTTACTCCTGACTCTAGGCTCAGAAATCGCTCCTGGCAGACTCGGGGGACAATATGGGATGCCGGGATTCAAACCACCATTCTTCTGCATGAAAGGCAAACGCCTTGCCTCCATGCTATCTCTCCGGCCCCTTGAGCTGATTTTTTAATCAAAGGTGATGTCTGAATTAATGGCTACAATAAGCACGTTTTGCAATGCATAACTTTTCAAAGCGGGGTTTGAAGCAGGACACAGCAACTCTCAGCTCCAGAGCCATAAAGAGACATAAACACGGTATGACAGTGTTTGCTGAGGTCAAACGCGTCCTACTTTACGAAGCCTCACGCCCCCTCATTTGAGAAGCACTGTCCTAGACTAAGTCCTCCAAGCACCGCCAGCAGTGACTCCCCAAGCACAGAGCATATGAGCACTGAGCACTGCTGGTTGTGACCCAAATTCTCTCCCCTACAAAAAAAAACTATAATTAGGGCCAAAGAGAAGGATTGAGACATTTTTCTCGCCTATTACAGACCCTGATTCAATATCTGTCACCTTGTGGTTCTCTAAATACAGCCAGAAATGATGCCTTGTTATTGGGGGCCAGCCTCTGCCCCCAGAAAATGCAACTGTGCAAAAAAAATCTAAAGAGGGCTGGAGAGATAGAATGGAAGTAGTGCAATTGCCTTGTATGCAGAAGGACGGTGGTTCGAATCCCAGAATCCCATATAGTCCCCATGCCTGCCAGGGTTGATTTCTGAGCGCAGAGCTAGGAGTAGCCGCTGAGTGCTGCTGGGTGTGACATTCCACACACACACACACACACACAAAAGAAAATGCAACTGTGCTTAAAAGGTTAGGGTAAATTTCTTGCATGCTCTGTGCCCTGAGTTAGATCCCCAGCACTGCATGCCCCCTCAACATATCTGTCCCCATCAGCACTGCCAAGTGGCCTGGCAGAATACTGCTGAGAGTGGTCCTATCACAGAATGAATCAAAGATCTAGACTTTCAGTTTATATCTTAGAACTGAGAATTAATGAGAGGACTTAATTTTTTCTCTCGGGCCTGGAGAGATAGCACAGTGGCATTTGCCTTGCAAGCAGCCGATCCAGAACCAAAGTTGGTTGGTTCGAATCCCAGTGTCCCATATGGTCCCCCGTGCCTGCCAGGAGCTATTTCTGAGCAGACAGCCAGGAGTAACTCCTGAGCACCGCCGGGTGTGACCCCCCCAAAAAACTTTATTTTTCACTCTCTTTTTAAATTTTTTGTTTGTTTGTTTTTGTGCCATAACTGATGGTGCTCAAGGGTTACTCATAGTTCTGTGCTCAGAAATTACTCGGCAGATGGGATACTGAGGATCAAACACAGGTTGCCTGCATGCAAGGCAAATGCTCTACCCATTGTGCTACCACTCTGGCCCATCTTTCTCTTTCTTTTTGTGATCCCAGTGATATTGGGCCTTGTACATGCACTCTACCATATTACTGAATTACAACCCTGGCCCCACAACCTATTTTTAAAAGAACATGAAAGTTTTGGGTGCTGTGTACAGCAATCTGCCCTCAAAAAGTAAATCAGGGAGGGGGCTGAAGTGGTGGTGCCAAGGTAGGGCATTTGCCTTGCATGCGGCTGACCTAGGGCGGATTGCGGTTTGATGCCCCAGTGTCCCATATGGTCCCCAAGCCTACCAGGAGTGATTTCTGAGTGCAGAGCTAGGAGTAACCCCTGAGCATCACTGGGTGTGCCCCCCACCAAAAAAAAAGTAAATCAGGGGCTGGAGTGATAGCATAGCAGTAGGGCTATGCCTTGCACACAGTCGACCCAGGACAGACCTGGGTTCAATTCCTAGTATCCCATATGGTTCCCCAGAACCTGCCAGGAATGATTTCTAAGCATAGAGCCAGTAGTAACCCCTGAGCACTGCCGGATGTGGCCTCAAAATAAAAACAACAACAAATAAAAATAAATCAAATTGAAAGGGCCTTTGTGAAAGTTATGATGTCTATTTGAATGATTATACAACCAGGATTTATAGATGTTTCCTGAAAAGGCACAATTCACCTGATAATTGTAATGCCTTTGGGGGGGAATGGTGGTTTGGGGTTATGTAGGGTGGTACTTTGGGGCTAGCTGTTCCTGGCTTTGCTCAGGAGTCTGCCTAATGGTGCTTGAGAACCTCATATGGTGCTGGGAAGCAAACCTTAGTTGGTCATATGCAAGACAAGCACCTTAACCCACTGAACTCTCCAGTACTGATAATTGCAAGCTTTAAAAACCCTATATTTCTGGGGCTGGAAGGCAATTAGGGTTTTGCCTTGCACACCAACAACCAGAGTCTGATCCTGGAATCCCATATAGTTAGTTCCCTGAGCCTTTCAGGAGTGATACCTAATTACAGATGGGTGTGACCCCAACCCCTCCAAAAAAAAAAAAGTTCATATTTCTTTTTCTTTTTTTTTTTTTTTTTGGTTTTTGAGTCACACCCAGCAACACTCAAGGCCTACTCCTGGCTCTACGATCAGAAATCGCCCTCGGCAGGCTCGGGGGACCATCTGGGATGCTGGGATTTGAACTACCGTCCTCCTGCATGCAAGGCAAACGCCTATCTCCATGCTATCTCTCCGGCCCCCCAAAAATCCATATTTCTATATGTTTAATCTGTCTCTTTTCTTTTTTGGGAGGGCAGGGAGTCACAACCAACAATACTCAGAAGTTCATCCTGACCATGTTCTGGGACCTTATGGTGTTGAAGATGGAAATTAGGGCTCCTTCATGAAAAACACTGACTCCAGCCCTTTGACCCACCTCCCCCATCTTCTGTCAGTCTCATTTTCTATTTGCTCACCCTAAGATAACTGGTTAAAGGCCTATTCTGATAGTTGGGTTGTCTTGTAAATTATCATGGAAAATAAGGATTATTAGTCTTGTTTTTGTTTTTGAATCACACCAACCATCTTCAGTAATTACTCCCAGCTCAGTGTTGAGGAGTCATCCGTGAGGTACTTTGGAGAATCTTGTATTTCGCATTTGAGCTATCTTGGCTTACTTGAGCATTTGTATTTTCATTTTGTCACAGCTTGGAGATCGATGTTCCATTGCAAAAGTTTTCCAGTCTGCTCAGGTCTGAGTTTTGCCCCTAATTTGGCCAAGTTTTTCTAGTCTTCACCTTCCCCATGGTAACTACAAAACTGAAACATGGCGGTGAAACTTCACTTTATTTCATCTTTGAAGGGTAGAATGAAGAAAATCTCCCTACTTGCAAGCCTAGACTTGTTTCAATGTTTTTTTTTTTTTTTTTTGTCACACCCGGCGGTACTCAGGGGTTACTCCTGGCTATCTGCTCAGAAATAGCTCCTGGCAGGCACGGGGGACCATATGGGGCACCGGGATTCGAACCAACCACCTTTGGTCCTGGATCGGCTGCTTGCAAGGCAAAGGCCGCTGTGCTATCTCTCCGGGCCCTGTTTCAATGGTTTTACACTCTGATGTGGTGGCCCATAATTTATCTGGTTTGATAATCTGGTTCTCTGTTTTATCTCTTTTAGAGACTTTTAGAGCAGTATCTGGGGGAAAAGTTTGGGGTTACAAAATTGAGCAGGAGGTACAGAGTTCTCATGTACTCCCCTTAAACCTGTCCCAAATTCTTCAATATCAGCACTGATAGTATGCAGCTTTTTAAACTGGTCTTTTTCACTGAGTAATACACTCTGCAGATTCCTTCAGATGTCTTCATGGCTTGATAACTCATTTCTTTTTAACTCTGAAGACTTCATGTCTGGATGTGACATAGTTTATTCACCTATTGAAGGACTTCATGGATGCTTCCCAGTTTGGGTAGATATGAATCAAGCCATGATAACCCCTCAGCATCAGCTTGTTGTGTAGACTTGTCTTCTACTCATTTGGTAAAAAAGAGCATTGTTACTGGGTTATAAGCAAAATTTATGTTTAGTTTGGTCAAACTGCCTTTGTGAGGGGAAATTAATTGTTCTAGTTCCTAGTTGTCTGTCTACTTTTTTATTACTACTCCAGTTTCTAAACCAGTGGTTCTCAAAGTAAGGTCCCCAGACCTACAAGATGAACTCCAGCTAGGAGTTTATTAGAAATGCAAGTCTGGGGGCCGGAGAGATAGCATGGAGGTAAGGCGTTTGCCTTTCATGCAGAAGGTTGGTGGTTCGAATCCTGGCATCTCATATGACCCTGAGCCTGCCAGGAGCGATTTCTGAGCGTAAAGCCAGGAGTGGACCCCCTGAGCGCTGCCGGGGTGTGACCCAAAGAACAAAAAAATAGGTTAAGGGGCTTTGCCTTGCATACAGGCAACCTAGATTTGAACCCAGCATCCCATATAGTTCTCCAAGCACCACCAGGTAGTGATACCTGAGCACAGAGCCAGGCCCTGAGCACCACTAGTGTGACTGCAACCCCTTCCCTCCAACCCCAAAAGAAAATGTTTTTACTATTCACAACTGCACAAGGAATTATTATATACCTAGCAAAGGAGAGGAGAGCAATGTAATAGAGGCTTTTAGGAAGTCATTTCCCTTTTAAAAAGGGGGGGGGGGCGGGAGTCCAGGATTTCCACCCTACGATTCTTGGAACATCTGGGACTAGTTGTTCAGAAAGCAGAAACCAGAAGATAAAGTGCTGCCTATGGCCTGGGGTGCTGGGTATTTTCCCAGGCCACCCCAGTAGTGGCTTGGGGAGATCATGTGGTGCAGGGATTGAAGGCATGTGCCTTAGGTATGCTCTCAGGTTTTCCTTGTCTTTATTTCTTCATTTACTTTTTTTTTGGTTTTTGGGCCATATCTGGTGGCGCTCAGGGATTACTCCAGGCTCTGCACACAGAAATCACTCCTGGCCTGGCAGGCTTGGGGGACCATATGGGAATGCCGGGGATCAAATCTGGGTCCTGTCCCAGGCCCTCACAAGCATGGCAAAAAGCCCTATCTCTATTATTATTACTTCAGCTTATGTCTTTATTTCTTCAATGGATAAGGTCTTAGCTCTTAGAGACTTATAGAGTCCAGGATGGACATTTACATCAAATTGAGAGTGCTTTAGGTTTTTTTTTTTTGTTTTGGTTTGTTTGTTTTGTGGTTTTTGGGTCACACCCGGCAGTGCTCAGTGGGGTTACTCCTGGCTTCATGCTCAGAAAATTGCTCCTGGCAGGCCACGGGGGGACCATATGGGATGCCGGGATTCGAACCGATGACCTTCTGTATGAAAGGCAAATGCCTTACCTCCTTGCTATCTCTCCAGCCCCTGCTTTAGGGTTTTGATGTGGGGCGAGCCCATTTTGTTGTGGCCTGCCTAGTATTCACAACTCAGCAACACCTGAGTTAAACCTCTCTGCATCCTGTGCTTCTCTCTCAGCCAGTGTAGTTGACATAGTTGACATCTGTAGCCCCTTGTCCTGCCAGATAGATTGTGGAAATTTCTCCATTCCAGCAAAGTGTACATCTAGATCCCTTTGTGAGCCTCTGGGTCCATCTTCCCTCCCACCAACACCAATAGGCAGTCAATGACTCAACGAATCTTTATGGTCTCATTTTAAAAGCTCCCCAAAGAAGAGAAGCATGACCGTGGGTTCCAGAATTTTAATTGATAGCAGTTTCTGGCAGCCCTGCTCCTTTTGGCTTTCATTCCTTAACCAGCTATTTCCATCTATAATAACATCATTCCTTCATAAATTGACACTAGTCCAAATTCATCTCTCTCTATGTCTTCTCCGTCTCTTTGTTCTCTCTCTCTTGCTCTCTCTATGTGTGCTCTCTCTCTCTCTATGTGCTCTCTCTCTCTATGTGCTCTCTCTCTCTATGTGCTCTCTCTCTCTATGTGCTCTCTCTCTATGTGCTCTCTCTCTCTCTCTCTCTCTCTCTCTCTCTCTCTCTCTCTCTCTCTCTCGGCCATACCCAGCAATGCTCAGGCGTTACTCCTGGCTCTGAGCTCATAAATCGTTCCTAGAAGGCTTGGGGGCACCAATATGGGATGCTGGAGATTGAACCTGCATCGGTCACGGGTTGGCCATGTGCAAGGCAAATGCCCAACTACTGTGCTATTGCTCTGGCCGAGATACTCTATTTTTTTTGGGGGGGGGGGCACACCCAGTGATGCTCAGGGGTTATTCCTGGCTATGCACTCAGAAATCGCTCCTGACTTGGGGGACCATATGGGATGCCAGGGGATTGAACCACAGTTTGTCCTAGGTTAGCTTGTGCAAGGTAAACGCCCTACCGCTTGCACCACCGCTCTGCCCCTTTTTTTTTTTTTTTTTTTTTTTGGTTTTTGGGCCACACCCTGTGACGCTCAGGGGTTACTCCTGGCTATGCGCTCAGAAGTTGCTCCTGGCTTCTTGGGGGGACCATATGGGACGCCGGGGGATCGAACCGCGGTCCGTCCTAGGCTAGCGCAGGCAAGGCAGGCACCTTACCTCCAGCGTTTCTTTTTTTTTTTTTTTTTTTGGTCGCTCTGGCCCTTTATACTCTCTTTTTACTTAGGATTATTTACCCTTCTGGGCTGGAGAGATTATTGTGGGTAGGACTCTTGCCTTGTGCATGGCCAACTTGGGTCCAGTCCTCAGCATCCCATATGGTCGGTCCCCTAAGTGGGACCTGCCAGAAGTGATCCTTGGATGCAGAGCCAGAAGATAGCCCTGAGGACTTCTGGGTGTGCTCTCCCTGCAACAAAAAGATTTTTTCACCCTTCTAGTATAAGTTAGTTGTAAGCAAACTACCTGAACATTAAGTGAACAATTAATAATTAAAATTAGTAATTAATTCTAAAGGTTCTCAGAGAGGTGTTACTGCCCACTTTAGCTATACTTCACTGTCAAAATTAGGAAGGATTCTGCTCTGAGTATTGATTCTTTTTGTGTGGGGGGGAGGGGCACACCCAGTGGTACTCAGCAATTACTCCTGGCTCTGCGCTCAACAATCACTCCTGGTAGGCTTGAGGGGCCATATGGGAATTCAAGAATCAAATCCAGGTTCACTGCACTCAAGACGGACTCCCTGCCAGCTGTGCTATAGCTCTAGCCGCAGTATTGATTCATTTAAGAACACTTTCCCTTAGATAATTGTCTTGAATTTAGTTGAGTTGGATTTAGGCCTTAGGCTGGAGATGAAAAGAGGCAGAAATACTTTCCCAGAAGCAGACCTTAAATATGCTTGACTTTTTTTTTCTTATTTAGCTCATTTTAATATTGGGGAATCAAAAGGAAATCTATTTTTTGGGGGGGTCTTTTTTCAGATGATAAATAGAGGGATCGAGTAACTAGTGTTTTGATCTTGCACTTAGGCCTTAGAAAGTTTCACTTTAGGTGGCCAGGAGCAATGAGTACAGATGGTAAGGGCGTTTGCCTTGCATGAGGCTGCCCAGGACAGACCTGGGTTCAATCTCCAGTGTCCCATATGGTTCCCCAAGCCAGGAGCAATTTCTGAGCGCAACATCCAGGGAGTAACCATTGAGTGTCTCTAGATGTGGCCCAAACACCAAAAACCAAAAAAAATAAAAAAAGTTTCACTTTATCTTAAAATAAAGACCCTTGGGATCAGAGAGATAAGTACAACAGATAATGCTTATCTACATGTAGTCAACCTAAAGTCCAGAATGGTGCCATTTATAGTCCCGGACTCCCGTCCAACAGTGATCTCAGAGGACTGGAGTAAACCCTGAGCAATGTGGGGTATAGCCCCAAAATAAATAAATTAAATAAGAAAATAAAGACCTGTGGAGGTTCGGTAGAAGGTTGGGTGGCAGAGAAACTGAATTGGCTTATGTGGAAAATGCCAGGGGTTAGACCCCCTGGCACAGTCAGTTCCAAAAAAATGGTAGGGCTAATTATCACGTTTTTTTTTTTTTTGGTGTTTTGGGCCACACCCATTTGATGCTCAGTGGTACTCCTGGCTAAGTGCTCAGAAATTGCCCCTGGCTTGCGGGGACAATATTGGACGCTGGGGAATCCAACCGCTGTCTTCCCTTGGCTAGCGCTTGTAAGTCAGACACCTTAACCTTTAGCGCCACCTCTCCGGCCCCCTAATTGTCACATTTTACAATTTCCCTCTTAGCTTCTGTATTCACACTCCCATCTGTAACCTGAAGAAAACCATCTCGGTCCTCATCATTCAAGGACTCAGTATAAAGTCATATCAACTGGCCAGAAACCAACACTTGCTGGATCCCCTCAGAAGACAGATTGATTCACTGAAGTCTCATTTAATTGCAACAAGCAAGAAAATGGCAGACTCTGATTTAATCCATATGTTGGCTAAGTGGAAGTTGTTATATACCATTATAGGCTGAACAATGTTTATGTAATTAGAATGGGAAAAAGAGAAGGTCGAATTATAAGGCATAACTTCTTTTTTTCATTGTTTCCTATGTCTAGGAATTCTCAGCACTCATTGTATAACCCTAGATAATATTGGATTAAGTTAAGAATACATTATTAAAATTGTTCCTTGAGAGCTTCTTTGAAAGCTTTTATAATGATTCCTGTTCATAGAATTTGATGGGGTTTTGTTTGTTTTGTTTTTTGGGCTACATTTACTCCTGGGCTCTGTACTCAGGGAATCACTCCTGGCAGGCCTTGGGACATATAAGATGCCAGGGATCGAATCTGGGTTCGGCTGGCATGCAAGGCAAACGCCCTAAGCCAATTGTGCTATTGCTCTAGCACCTCTTTTTTTTTTTTTTTTTACAGAATTTGACTATAGAAAAAATTTAATGATAAAGATCTTAAAAATGAGAGAAACGCAGAAGCGGTAGGTGTGGGGTGTAAGCTTCTGCTTTGCATGCGTGCTAGCCTAGAACAGTCTGCGGTTCGATTCCCCTGCGTCCCATATGGCAGGCTTGAGGATGGCAATATGGGGATGCTGGGAATTGAACCTGGGTCAACCACGTTCAAGGCAAATGCCCTACCCATTGTGCTATCACTTTGGCCCCTAGACCTACTATAAAAAAAAGTATCTCTCTCTCTCTGTCTCTCTCTCTCTCTCTCTCTAGAGAAGCTACTTTTTTTTTATTAATTGGTGCTAGCTAATAATCATAAAAGGAGTCCAAGAGATTGGTAATATGGTTTCTAGGTCACTTCCACTGGATAATTAAGAGGAATCTTTCCTAAAGATTTGAGTTATTTTGTTTATTCAGTAGTTGCAATACTCTCACCATCTTGAGTAGTTTTGTTTATGTATCATTTATTTTCCCTTTGGTATCGCAAACAATGCATAATTTCTACTCCTGGAAATACTCTATTTTTTTTGCGATGGTGGGGGGTATACACCTGATGGTGCTTAGGGGTTATTCTTGGGCTCTGCACTCAGGGATCACACCTGGCAGGCTCAGGGGACAATATGGGATGCCAGAGATTGAATTTGAATTGGCTGTGTCCAAGGTAAGCGTCCTACTAGCTGTACTATCACTCTGGCCCCAACTCTTACAGTTCTGAATGGGATCAATGCTGGTCCTGGGCTCAAATCCAGAAGTACCAAGGGTCATCAGGCCCTCCCCCAGGAGGTGTTGGGGAGCAAGATGGAGTACTGTGTGTGCTGGGGACTGAACTTGAGACCTCTGATATGCAAAGTATTGAGCTCCAACCCTTTGACCTATCTCCCCAACTTATGACTGCCATCTGACCTTTCTTTGTGGTTCTAGGAAAGTCAGGACATTGGAGTGAGGTGTGTTATCTAGATCATGAGTTGTTTTTTTTTCCCCACACCGAGCAGTGCACAAGGGCTTTACATTCCTACCTCTGGTGCTCAGGAATTACTGCCTGGCAGTGCTACGGGTACCATATAGGATGCCGGGAATTGAAACTCAGTTCAGCCACATGAATGACTAATGCCCTACCTGCTGTGCTATTGTTTCCAGCCCAGGATTTAGGTAATGTATATTTGGACCATGTGAACAATAGAAAACACTTTAAAAATTTCACATTGTAGGAGCTGTCATGAACAAATGCAACTTTACACACACACACACACATATATATATATATATATATATATATATATATATACACACACACACACACCATCTTACCTTCATTTTCACTTGTTCCTTTTGATTATTTTTAAGTTTACAAATGTACCATGACTTGTTGTAGGAGAGGTCAAATAATATAGAAAAAGATGGAGGAGACAGTAAGAAAAATGCCATAGAAACCCAGTAGATGGCGAAACAGCCCCCAATCACTCTCTGCCATCTATAGACACACATGTGTGGCTAATGGAAAGAGCATGTGCTGCTAATTTCTTTCCCACTTCATAAATAGAGAACACTGGGGGGAATCATTTAAATGCGGTAATGGTAAAATAGTTCCATGAGATGGTACTCACAGATTACTGGTTTTTCTAATTCCTAGCCTGACAATTATGAAATTACAATAAACAATTTAAGGATGAGTAAATTGCACAGGACCATCCATTGGACACCTGTGTGTTGGATCCTGAACACTGTACTGTTGCTTTACAACATATTTAAGAGGGGCCCGGAGGTGGAGTTAGCACAGCGATAGGGCGTTTGCCTTGTACACCGGCTGACCCCATGTTTGATCCCTGGCATCCCATTTGGTCCCCCGAGCTGCCAGGAGCGATTTCTTAGTGCAGAGCCAGAGCACCCCGGTGTGACCCCAAAATAAAAAAAACAAACAGGATGGAATGATAGCACCAGCGGTATGGCATTTGCCTTGCTCATGGCCAACCCAGGACAGATGGTGGTTCTATCTCGGCATCTCATATGGTCCCAGGAGCCTGCCAGGAGTGATTTCTGAGCACAGAGCAGAGTAACCCCTCAGTGCCACCTGGTGTGGCCCCAAAACAAAACAAAACAAAAACCTATATATAAGAGAGTATGGAATTGAAAGTGCTCACCTAACTTATCTGGGTTCTTTTCCTGGCACTTCAAGAATCACTGAGAGTGATTCCTAACACAGCATCTGGAGAAAGCCCTGAGAGAAGAAAAATGTCTGTCTCAGAGGCAGGGAGAGGAGAGAGCAGGGGGAAGGATGGGAGGGAATTTGGGGCAATAGTGGTGGGAAATGTGTACTGGTGAAGCTCAATCATGAACAATTTTGTAACTATATCTCACAGTGATTCCATTAAAGACTTACTAATATATAAAAAAGATATATACATGGAGGGTGGAAAGATATACAGTGCGTAATGTACTTGCTGGGGTGCTGGGATTGGACCTTGGTCTGTTATGTGAAAGGCAAACACCTTATCCCATTGCATTATCTCTCTGGTCCTTTAATTTTTTTTTTTCAGTTTTTGGGCAACACCCAGCGGTGCTCAGGGGTTACTCCTGGCTCTGTGCTCAGAAATCACTTCTAGCAGATTCAGGGGGACCATATGGATGCTGGGGATTGAACCCAGGTCCATCCCGGGTCATCTGCGTGCAAGGCAAATGCCCTACTGCTGTGCTATCGCTCCGGCCCCAGTCTCTTTAATTTTGATGTATGCAAAAGCACAAACTATATAGGGATTTTTTTTGGTTCCTAGTTTCTTCTCTCTTTTTGTCTTTTTTACAAAAGAATGGTGCGGGGCCCAGAGAGATAGCACAGCGGTGTTTGCCTTGCAAGCAGCCGATCCAGGACCTAAGGTGGTTAGTTCGAATCCCGGTGTCCCATATGGTCCCCCGTGCCTGCCAGGAGCTATTTCTGAGCAGACAGCCAGGAGTAACCCCTGAGCACTGCCGGGTGTGGCCCCCCCAAAAAAAACAAAAACAAACAAACAAAAAAAGAATGGTGCATGATCTTACAAAACTTAACTTTTTTTTTTTTTTTTTTTTTTTTTGTGGTTTTTGGGTCACACCCGGCAGTGCTCAGGGGTTACTCCTGGCTCCATGCTCAGAAATTGCTCCTGGCAGGCACGGGGGACCATATGGGACGCTGGGATTCGAACCGATGACCTCTTGCATGAAAGGCAAACGCCTTACCTCCATGCTATCTCTCCAGCCCCGCAAAACTTAACTTTCAACCAACAATATAACATGGCTACATATCAAAGTTAATCACATGCAGTATTCCAGTGATACAATCTATTGATTAACATTTTCACATTCACTCCCCAATTTTCACATTTTCTTTTATGTACTTCTCTGGTATATTTTGTTTTGTTTGGGGGCCACACCCAGCAATGCTTAGGGTTGACTCCTGGCTGACTCTGCATTCAGGAATCACTCTCTTGGCAGGTTTGGAAGACCATAGGCATCACCATAACTCTTCTAATACAATTATAAAAGGGATCTTCTGGGCTGAAGGACAAGCTTGTCTATTATGCCAATATATTAGACAAAATGCCCTCCAGGAAAGTTTATTTTATGCCTTTATCAGAAATCAAAGAGATCTATTGATTGGGTGTCATAATTTTTTTTTTATCAATTTGGCAAGCAATGTACATTTGTTGTTTGTTTTTTGAGGCCACACCTGGCTGTGTCCAGGATTTACTCCTAGTTCTGAACTCAGAGATCACTCCTGGCAGGCTCAGGAAACATATGGGATGCCAGGGATTGAGTATGCCCTGTGCAAGGCAAGAGCCCTACTCCTGTACTATTGCTCCAGCACCCTGTTAGCAATGCATTTTTTATCACTTTATTTATTGATTTATTGATTGACTGGTTTTTGGGCCACACCAGAAGCACTCAGGAGTTACTCCTGGCTCTGCACTCTGAAATCGCCCCAAGCAGGCTGGGGGACCATATGGGATGCCAGGAATCAAACCCTGACAGGTTCTTCCCAGGTCAGCCACATGCAAGGCAAACGCCCTACCACTGTGCTATCACTCTGACCCCTCAATGTATTTTTTTTGAACTAGTAATGAAAAAAAAAATAGCATGTCTGTTGAACCTTCAGAGTTTTTC